>NW_027601877.1:0-65510 GCF_053455715.1 Rhinoraja longicauda | reverse complement strand
ACTCCCCATCTCAATGGTAGGCAAAATTAATGCCATAAAAATGATTTTTTTACCGCAAATATTATACCTTTTTCAGACAATTCCGATATATTTGACAAAAAACTTTTTTAAAAAATTGGACTCTATTGTTAATGATTTCATCTGGGATTATAAGAATCATAGGATAAATAAAAGACACTTGTGTAAATCAAAAATAAATGGAGGCCTGGCTTTACCCAATTTTTTGTTTTATTTCTGGGCAGTTAATATTAAAAATATGAATTTCTGGTTGGAAGAAATAGATCTTCAACCAGACTGGTTAAAAATGGAAAAGGAAGATTGTTTGCCTTTTGATATTGGTTCGATATTATTTGCCACGTCTAAATTAAACAAAAAAATTTATAGGGAAAACCCTATAATATTTAGTGCTATACGAATTTGGAAACAATTAAAAAAGACATTAAAACTAGATAATTTATCGCTTTTTCTTCCAATTGTGAATAATCCTTTGTTTAAGCCTTCATGGTTAGACCGGGGTTTTACACAGTGGAAGAATTATGGAATTAAAAATATGGGACAACTTTATAAGGAAGGCACCTTTCTGACATTTCAGGAGTTGCAACAGATTTATGGTCTTCGTGGAAATGATTATTTCAGATATCTTCAACTTAGAGATTACGTAAAGTCGAACTCCCAAAATTTTCAAATTAGAAATTCAGAAATTCTTGACGAATGTTGGAACAAACATCCTAATACAGAAAAATTAATATCTTATATATATAATATTTTATTAGACAGTGACATGCCTTCTACGGATTTATATAGACAAAAATGGGAAAAAGAATTAAATCAAGTAATAACGAAAGATACTTGGGAAGAAAGTTTGCAACATATAGATCAGTGTTCACTAAACGCCAGACATTCTCTAATACAATTTAAAGTATTACATAGGTTACATTATTCCAAAACAAAACTACATAAAATTTTCCAACATATTTCACCTAAATGTGATAAATGTCAACATTTAGAAGCTACATTATCTCATATGTTTGCAAACTGTATAAAAATTAAAAAATTTTGGGTAAATATTTTTAGTATAATATCTAAAATAACCAGCACACAATTGGACCCAGATCCAAAATTAATTATACTCGGAATATTAGAATTAGAATTAAATAAAACATTCAGAACAACACAAAAAAACTTTATTGATTATAGTTTAATAACAGGAAAAAAATTAATTCTAAAATTTTGGAAAGGCCCTACGGCCCCCACAATTAAAATGTGGATTATAGAAATGACGGAGACCTTAAACGTGGAAAGAATCAGATTTTCCCTGTTGGACAAACAGGAATTATTCATTGAAACATGGTCTCCTTTTATTGATTACTTAAAGGGTCAGAATAGTTCAGCACAGGAACCTGACTAGCACTCGGACTAAAGAATGAATGAAATGCTATACTTTGGAATGTACGAATATATCTCGAATGAAGTTTTTGTTATTTTAATAAATTTTTCCATTCTTCTTTAACTAATTTTCTCCTTATTTTTATTTTATTTTTTTTGTTTTTAGTTATTTTTTCTTTTAAATTGGTTTTTGTTTTTAGTTTTCTTCTCTCTCTTTTCTTTCTTCACTTCATCTACTTCGTTAGCTTTATTTAGTTTATATAAAATAAATTTAAAAAAAGGGGTAAAAGGTATATAATAATAATTGACAATATTATCAATTCAAAAATGTATGACTGTAAAGATGTAAACAGGTTATGTACCTATCCCCAATAAAATTTTATTTAAAAAAAAAAAAAAAAAAAAAAAAAAAAAAAAAAAGAAAGAATCTTTTATCATTAGCTTTAACTGTTTTCAACAATATATTAATTAAATGTTTTAGCAAAGGTGACTCTTGATCCTTAACTAATAGCTTTGCTTCCCATTTATAGATAAATTCTTCTGGGCATAGTTCTTTTATTTTATCCATTTCAATTTTAACCCATGCTGTTTTTCCACCCTCTTGATAAAAGGATGAAATAAAACTCATTTGTGCTGCCAGATAGTAATTTTTAAAATTTGGTAATTGCAGTCCACCTAATTCAAATTTCCATGTTAATTTTTCCATAGACACTCTTGGCATTTTACCTTTCCAAAGAAAATTTCTCACAATTTTATTCAATTCTTGAAAAAAATTATTTGGTAAAGGTATAGGCAGTGTTTGGAATAAATACTGTATCCTCGGAAAAATATTCATCTTAATACAGTTCACTCTCCCTAGCAATGTAATTGGAAGATTCATCCATTTCTTCAAGTCCTCATCTATTTTTTTAATTAGTGGTTTATAATTTAGTTTATACAGATTATTTAACTTATTATCTACTTTAACCCCTAGGTACTTCATGCCTTCTTTTTGCCATTTAAACTGACTTTCTCTTTTACATTGATCATAATTACCTTCAAAAAGTGGCATTATTTCAAGTTTTATCTTTATTAATTTTGTATCCTGATACTTTCCCATATTCTTCCAGTCTGAAATATAATTTTCTTAAGGATTCCAATGGTCTAGTAAGACAAATTAAAACATCATCTGCAAATAAAGTAATTTTGTGATTTTCCTGATTAACTTTAAATCCTTCAATGTCTAAATCTGATCTTATTAGCTCTGCCAGAGGTTCAATGGCCAATACAAATAAAGCTGGTGACAAGGGACGTCCCTGTCTACTAGATCTTTCCAAATTAAATGATTGAGAAGATTGGCCATTTGTCACCACTTTGGCTTTAGGTTGTTTATAAAGAGCTTTTACCCAGTTAATGAAACCATTTCCCAATCCGTACTTCTCTAATACTTTAAATAAAAAATCCCATTCTCACCTGTCAAACGCCTTTTCAGCATCTAAAGCAACTGCTACGCTCAATTCCTTTATTTTCTGTGCTAAATGTAAAATACTTATAAATCTTGCTACATTATCAGATATTTTCCTTTTTTTGACAAACCCAGTTTGGTCCTCTTTAACCAGCTTCGGTAAATATTCTGCCAATCTCCTTGCCAAAAGCTTAGCAACTATTTTATAATCTGCATTCAACAATGATATTGGTCTATAAGAAGATGCATTTAAAGGGTCTTTCCCTTTTGTTTGAATTACGGTTATAATTGCCATTGAGAAGGATTCTGGTAATGTAGAAGTTTTTTCCGCTTGATGTATCACTTCCATAAATACTGGTAACAACAAATCTTTAATTTTTTTATAGAACTCAGGCGGGAAACCATCTTCCCCTGGAGATTTATTACTTGGTAAAGAATATAATACTTCCTCCACTTCTCTCAAAGTAAAGGAGGCATTTAGTCCCATCTGCTCCTCATTAGAGATTGTTGGTAATTGTATCTTGGATAAAAAATTATTTATCTTAATTTCATCCTTTTCAGATTCAGAATGGTACAGATTAGTGTAGAATTGCTTAAATACCTCATTGATTTCTCTAGGTTTATAAGTAATAATGTTTTGATCTGTTCTAATTGAATTTATTGTTCTTAATATTTGTTCTTCTTTCAGTTGCCATGCCAATACCTTGTGCGCTCTTTCTCCTAATTCATAATATCTTTGGTTAGTTCGTAATATTAGTTTTTCTGTTCTGTAAGTATGTAAAGTATTGTATTGAAATTTTTTATTTGCAAGTTGTATTTTTTTCGTATCTGAAGAAGCTTTCTGTAAGTCTTTTTCTACTACGGTGATTTCTTTTTCTAATCTTTCAGATTCCTTCCTATAATCTTTCTTTATCTTAGATGAGTAGCTTATAATTTGGCCTCTCAAATAAGCCTTCATTGCATCCCATACAATAAATTTATCATCAACTGAATTTAAATTTGTTTCCAAAAATAATCCAATTTGTCCTCGAATAAAATCACAAAAGTCTTGCCTTTTCAATAGTAAAGAGTTGAGTCTCCATCTATACACTGACTGTTCTTTATCTGGCATCGTAATTTTCATTAGTAATGGTGAGTGATCCGATAGCAATCTAGCCTTGTAATCTATTTGTATTATTCTACCCCTTAATTGAGCTGAAATCAAAAATAGATCTATTCTTGAATATGTATCATGTCTATTGGAATAAAAGGAGTAGTCTCTTTCCCTGGGATGGCTTTTCCTCCAAACATCTATTAAATTTAAAATTTCCATTAAATTCAAGGTTGTCTTCGCTGCTCTTGTCCTTGTCGTTGTCCTTGTTGATCTATCCATTACTGGATCTAAACAAAAATTGAAATCTCCCCCTATCAATATATTATCATGTGCTTCCGCCAGATTTAAAAAGGTACCCTGCACAAACTTCTCATCATCTAAATTTTTGTGCATATATATTCATTAAGGTCCACAATTCTGAGAAAATTTGACAATGTACCATTACAAATCTACCTACTGGGTCACTTACAATATTTTGTATCTTAATTGGTAGCGTTTTCTTAAATAGGATAGCAACCCCTCTTGCTTTTGAGTTAAAAGAAGATGCGACCATACTTCCTACCCAATCTCTCTTTAACTATTGATGTTCTTTTTCCGTTAGATGTGTTTCTTGCAAGAAAGCTATATCTACTTCCAATTTTTTCATCTGTGTTAAAATTCTCTTCCTTTTTATCGGTCCATTTAACCCATTCACATTATAGCTTAAAAAATTTAATTTGTTATCCATTCATTCCTTTTTTTTTTTCCTTTTTCCTTACCTTGATACCTCTTCCAGTATTTACATTGTGCCGTATTTCAGTGTGCTCCCCTCCATAGTCCAGGTATAAAAACAGAAAAGGAAAAAGAGAGATAGAGAAATAAACCCTCCCTCTAATGTTGTTAATAAATAGATTAGCAACATTACCCCCCTCTATTATACGAGGTGTGGTCCGCACCACACTTGTGCCCATGATTATGGTGGAGCATCCACATTCTCCAACCCCCCCCGATGTATCAAGTACTTCTAAAAATTAACAATCCTTAATACAATTAATCCCCTCTATAGTATACAGATCTTATTAATAATCATTCATTCATGAGTCTTCTTAAGCATTTCTCGATGGCAATTCTTCCGCATACTCTTCTTCTTTGACAAAGTCTTTAAAAAAATTATTTTCTCCAGTGTTGATCATAATCTTCAAATTAGCCGGATACAGTAAAATAAACCTATGGCCCTTCCATAGAATATTTTTTGCCTTATTAAATTCTTTTTTTCTGCTCAACAAGACATTACTGATGTCTGGGTAAAAGATTATTTTAGTACCTTCATGTTCTATTGGTTTTCCCTCTCTTATATTATTCCCGACTGTTTTGAAAACCAATTCTCGATCTTGGTATCTTAATAATGTAATCAACACAGATCTTGGCTTTTGATTAGCCGAGGGTATCGGTCTTAGAGCCCTATGTGCTCTTTCTATTTCCATCCGACCTTGTTTGTCTATTCCCAGAGTAGTCACTATCCAATCTTGAAAAAAGTTAATTGGGTCTTCCCCCTCCACTCCCTCTGGCAAACCAACAATTTTAACATTATTTCTCCTGCTATAGTTTTCCAAGGCATCCAACTTCTCCGCCGTCTTTTTGCTTTCAATTGCTGCAGCAGTAATACTGTCTTCATTTTTTTCCACTCTAGATTGTAACATTTCATTTTCCATTTGTATATTATCCACTTTATTTGTCACTGTTTGAAAATTCTCCTCCATTTTTTCAAAGTCTTATGCAATTTCTTGTTATCTCTCCTCATTAATTTGTTATCTCCTTCAATTTTCTTAAGCCTGTTAATAATTTCTTGAAACATCGTTTTCATATTAGTCTCTGTATCTTCTTGATTTTCTTCTTCCTCATTTCCACTTCCACTGCTAGTGGGGTCTCCCGTTACCTCATCATCACTCGTGTCCGAAAGTCCAGACTCGACTTCAGCAGCCTCTCGGCAAACAGTGGGCCTTTTTGGTAACTCACGGTGACCCCCTCGTATTTTGCCCCAAGTCAAAGAGCGCTTGCTGGGAGTAGCCGACTCCAGCTTCGTACCGGAACCCTCCCCAGACTCACCGCCTGCCGAGGGGTCACCAAATCCAGTCCCCTGCTCCATCAGAGCTGTGGGCCTACCTTCGATTTTTTTTCTTGATTCCTTTGTTGGATTTCCTTGCTTCTGTGGCCGTTGTACTCCTCTTTTTTCTTTCTTGGAAGGCATCCGTACGTTCTGTATACTTTCTGTATACGTTCTGATTTCATTTAAAGTACTTGATTTCCTTTAGTTCATCTTTTTTTAGCAGTTTAGGGCTTTGTTTTCGGGAGTGCTGAAAAGTTATGTCTACTCAGCCAAGCATTGGACACGCCCCCCCTATATAATCATGGTTATGCTGTGTTTCCATTTTATGAACTAAGTTCATTTTATGAACTAAGTTCATTTTATGAACTAAGTTCATTTCACTCCTCTGACTTTATCCCATCATTTACTGTCCTGGCCACCCCTCTTTTTTTCATTTTGCCGATCCCCATGCCAGTTTAAAGGTCGCATTTAATTCCAAATTCATCACTTTGCAACCACATGAAAACCATTGACGTGTTTGTGATGCAAATGTGTCCGAGGAAGGTGGACTGAGGGAGGGGATCAGGGGGAGGGGAGATGAGGAAAGAAGTGTGCACATGATGTTATGTCAGTGCACACACCGAGTGTATCAGTAGGTGGTCAAAGTGATTTTAATTCCATGTGGTGCGTATGTGTGTGTGCATGTGGCATGTGACCAGTGGGAGGGTCATGAGGGTAAAAATCTAATTTTACTCAAGTGACAGAATTCTCGCGTTGTTGTGGAACAGAGAAACATTAATACACAACAACACAGCTCTGTGAGAGTCGTGCTACAGGTGGTGAAGGTGTTTGGCACGCTTGCCCTCATCGAAGATTAAAGGAGTTGTCATCCATGTTACAGCTGTACAGGATGTTGGTGAGACCCCACTAGGAAATTGTGCTACCAGATCTGGTGGGCTTGAGTTATAAAGTGGGGGTGGTTAAAAATTAATAATGTGCAGCAATCGAACATAGATATCACAGTGTAGGGGAGAAAAAACTGGAGGGCATGTTATTCCCCATGAGGGTGGCAGAGGAAGTGGTACAGGCAGGTACATTTACAATGTTTTAGAGACATTTTGACAGATTTATGTATAGGAAAGGATGAGAGGATAGGGGCCAAATGCAGACAAATGGGACTCGCTGACAAAGCCCCATTGGTCGGTGAGTTGGTTGAAATCTGAATTCTCTTTAACTGACAGAAACAACCGATACTTTGGGACTGGAGGAGACTCAGCAAGACCTTGAAATGCGCCACATAGTGAAAGGGCAGTGTGATGAAAACTGGTTTTATTTTCCTGCCTTAAGATCCTGTTACCGTTTTTTTCTGTGACAAAAGGACCTGGTCAGAAGCTGAGGTAAGTCCCTGAAACCAGTGGTTGTTCTGGGAGGCCTGGGTAACATTGCCCTCTGCTGGTTCATTCCCATGAACTCACAGCACAGCCTGTCGTTGAATTGCCTGCGATGAGCCCCTGTGTTCCAGGGTGCGCTTCGCTGCAGCCGTGGGCTCCGGTTTCCATCGCTCGGACCAGTGGGTGAAATATTGGGATTTGGGGGAAGCTCCACATCCAGGGAATAAAGTTCCCCAATTTTCAACGTCACTTCGAATGATTTATTTGGAGGTTTGTGAGAGGATGGAACACACTGATTCGTTACAACAGATAAACTATATTGTTTGTTTACAAGCGTTCTACAATCACCAACCACATTACGGGCATCTGGCTACTATGGCCTCGAGCGAACACAACACATTCATCGCCAAAGTGATTGGTGCAGTGAGGAATGATAGTCCTGAAGCTTGGATTGGCCTAAACGACAGATGCCAGGTACAGTTAATGATGACACGTCAGCATTATAAAGGGGTCAATACTGTATCAATGTATCAATATAAAATATGCACTGACAAAACAGGAGAAAATGGCAGCAGGAGTAGGCCACTCGGCCCCTCAAGCCTGCCCCGCCCTTCAATACGATCATGCCTGACCAGTGCCGGCCTCAACATTTCCCTTCATTCTGCCCGATCCTCTCCGCAGTCGGGTTCCAGTTAATCCGTCTCCTGAAACTGAATTAGTTTTGGTCCCAAAATGTGGAAAGGACACGGGGCGAGGCTGGTGTGCAGAGCGATGTCACAGAGCAGCTGAGAAGGAATCTGACAATGAGAATTTACAGATTTGGGGAAATTAAATTGAAATAACTCACATGAGTTCTCTAAAGCCCAATTCACTGGATGTTTTCAAAAGAGAGTTAGCTCTTGGGGCTAAAGGCATCAAGGGATATGGGGAAAAAGCAGGAATGGGGTATTGATTTTAGATGATCAGCCATATGTTCCTAAAGCTGAAGAAAAGACAGTATAAGGGAAATCCATACAATTATATTATCAGGAACCTTTGTAATAAAAGCTTAATGGCTCAGGTACAGCTCCTCCCTGCACTGTTACTCAGCATTCCAATGGGAATGACCGTTGTTTTATACACAGGAAGGGACTTTCACATGGATCGAAGGATCTTCACCGAGTTACCGGCACTGGCTCTCAGGTGAACCTAATCATTCAGGCGACGAAGATTGTGTGGAAAGAAACTTTCGTGGTAAGTGTAACAATAACAGAAATGTTGTTGTGTTGGAAGTTGATTCCAGACACAGTATTGAACAGGAAGTGACCTCAACAGACCTGCTGTTACACAGAGGGAGGGAACCAACCCCGTGGGTCCTGTGCTCTGCAGAACTGGACTGACTGCCCAGCAGTGAGAGGAGGATGTATGGGATGTAATGCAGGAGTCAGGGGAACAGACACCGAGTGTAACTGTGCAGGAGGAATGTACAAGGGAGCAACACTGGAGTTAGAGGAAGGTACAGTGTGACACGGCACATAAAGAAAGAACTGAACACAGACAGGAAGTGAAAGGAATGTCCTGAGATTCATTTTTAAATGAATTAAACACAGAAACAATATGCTCAACCTCTGTGTATCCTGGTTAGAGTGGACATGCTGTCGTGTGAACCGTTCCATGTCACTGTTTGACAACAAACTGAGAGGCAGTGGAGCAGTGAACTATCACAAAACAGAGCGGCAGTGAGGATCCAACAGGCTGAGGCTTGTTCTCCACAAGAGAGAAGATTGAGGGGGGACCAGCCAGGGGCCGATCTCACTGTGAAGGATTTGTAGGGGGATGTCGAGAGGATGTTTCCTCGAGTGTGAAACCAGATTTCCTGGTCATAAATGTAAAATAGCCACCGTTAAATCAATAGACAATAGGTGCAGGAGATGGCCATTCGGCCCTTCGAGCCAGCACCGCCATTCAATGTGATCATGGCTGATCATTCTCAATCAGTACCCCGTTCCTGCCTTCTCCCCATACACCCTGACTCCGCTATCCTTAAGAGCTCTATCTAGCTCTCTCTTGAAAGCATTCAGAGAAATTGCCTCCACTGCCTTCTGAGGCAGAGAATTCCACAGATTCACAACTCTCTGACTGAAAAAGGTTTTCCTCATCTCCGTTCTAAATGGCCTACCCCTTATTCTTAAACTGTTTTAAAATCAAAGAGAGAAGAGAGAAAATCATCTTGACGTGGGCGTTGCGGGCAGGTGGAGCTCAGGAGCACGTAATCGAGGCAGAGAGCACAGATGTACTTAAGGGAAGGTAGATGGAGAAAGGAACAGACGGATGTGTTGATGGGGTCAGATGAAGGGAGGGGGGAGGCTGGTGAGGAGCAGCAACAGTTGCACGGATCCATGGGCCGAGTGGTCTGTTTCTGATCCAGCTCCACAGATTCCAGATCTGATTCAAATAATGAAACATTTTGACCAAACGGAAAACAGAAAATGATGGAAACACACAGCAGGTCAGGCAGCATCTGCGGAGAGAGGAACCGTGTTAAGATTCCCCTCAATTACCTTTCTATTTCCTCTCCACAAATGCTGCCTGACCTATTGGGTATTTCCAGACTTTATTTCACATTTCCAGGACCTGCAGGATTTTGCTTGTGGACTAACAGGAAAATGCTTTTCTCTTTTCATGTTTCTAGGAAAGGGAGTCTGGAATGATTTGTCCTGTGAGACAAAACTTGATTTTGTTTGTTCCTAAAAAGTGGATTGTGCTTAGAAGACTCCAGAATGGTCCACTCATCCTTTCCAGCAGTGGATCCAGTGCTTTGATTTCTTTATAGCCGCTCTCACTGTCTGTGGTGACTGTACTCACTTAGCTTCTCAGCCAATAATAAAGAGAACTGCATCATGAGCTGTGTGTTTGGTGCTGTGTGAGTCCAGTTTCTCGCAGCCTTCCTGTCCCACTGTTGCTTCCTCCCCACCTCTGCACTCAGTGCTGCGCTGAGGAGAAGGCGAGACACACTTTGCAAAATGAACTCTTGTCCTTCGGCCGCACCTGATGTGTTGGGTCCCGGACACCGCACCTGGGAGAGAAATAAAGGCTGTGGAGAGGATACATGGGGAGTTAGTGGAATAGTTGCAGGGAGAGAGCTTTCACAGTCCTGTGGGTGGGCTGCAGAAGATGAACTGGGCCCAGAAATTCCTCAGCACATCTGTATGAAAACCTCTGTTTATAAATCAGCTCAACCGGGTGTCGGGCAATTTGCCCAGATAATAATCTGCCTTCTCGTACTTGTCATCAAAGTGGATAACCTCACATTTATACACATTATACTGCATCTGCCATGCATCTGCCCACTCTCCTAACTTATCCAAGTCAACCTACAGTCTCATAGCATCCTCCTCACACTGCCACCAGCTTTGTGTCATCCGCAATCTTGGAGATTTTACATTTAATTCCTTTGTATAAATCATCAATATATTTATTGTAAATAGCTGCGGTCCCAGAACTGAGCCTTGCACCCTACTAGTATTGCTTTCCATTCTGAAAAGGACAATTAATTCCTACTTTTTTCTTCCTGTCTGTCAACCAGTTCTCTATCCATGTCAATGCCCTATCCCCAATACCATGTGCTCTAATTTTGCACACTAATCTCTAGTGTGGGACCTTGTCAAAGGGTTTTTGAAAGTCCAGATACACCACATCCACTGGCTCTCTGTTGTCCATTCTAGTTGTTGCATTCTCAAAAAATTCCAGAAGATGAGTCAAGCATGATTTCTCCGTCATAAATCCATGCTGACTTTGACCGATCCTTTCACTGCTTCCAAATGCGCTGATATTACATTTTTAATACTCGAATCAAGCATCTTCCGCACTACCAATGTCAGGTTAACTGGTTTATAATTCAATTTTCTCTTTCCCTCCTTTCTTTAAAAGTGGAGTTACATTGGCTAACCTCCAGTACACAGGAACCGATCCAGAGTCTATAGGACATTGCAAAATGATCACCAATGCATCCACGATTTCTAGGGCCACCTACTTGAGTACTATGGGGTGCAGAACATCAGGCCCTAGGGATTTATCTGCCTTCAGTCCCACCAGTTTACCTAGCACCATTTCCTGACTAATGTGGATTTTCTTCAGTTCCTCCCCCCCACTAGGTCCCCTAGTATTTCTGGGAGATTGTTTGTGTCTTCCTTAGTGAGGCCAGAGTCAAAGTACTCGTTTGGTACTTGTGTAAAAAGCAATGTGCTGCATCAGTCAATCCAACCAACAACAACCTGTCCAAGGCTGACCACCTCCCACAATTACTTCCCTCTTACCAACGGCAGCTTCTCAATCTGGCCTCACCAATGGCTGCATCAGCCACAAATCAGGGAGTGAGAGAAAGCCAACGACAAGAGGAGTGGTGAGGGGGTGGAAGCTGCAATGGAAGCATTCACGGGAGAGGGAGCATTCACGGGAGAGGAAGCATTCGCGGGAGTGGAGCTCTGGTCGGGCTGCTGTGAATGTGGACAGAGACTGGAGAAGAGGTCAGGAGGTGAGAAAGATCAACACACGTTGATGTCTTGTTCAGAACGCTGCTAACATGCGTCTCCTTCAGGTGCTCTCTCACCCGACCAGTACACAGAGCACAGGTGAAGTGTGAGAGACTCACCTCCTCTGTCTGGGAGCTGGAACATTTCAGAGCAGCCCCCAGTGCATCAACTGTGGTTCTACATAGTGCTGGGGGAGTGTCAGGGCAGGGGGATTACTCTTGGATTGTTCTCAAGGGCTGGCACGGGCACAGAGGGGTGAATGACCTCCTCCTGCACTCCCCGCTTCTATGGTTGAACAGCATGTCCAGGAAAGGCCCAGTGTGGGGAGATACACACTCACCCTACTTGATGCTCAACACGTGAGAGCCACAACTCCTGGTGTATCCCTCACTGCACCAGAGGACATGTTCCAGCTGAACCACTCCCGGCATTTTGTGGATAATGAGTGTATCAGTGTCCTCCAGGACTGAGACTGACCTGTCCAGGAGAAAACTTCTAGGCAGGTGAACAGTGAAGAACCATTAATCCCACAGAATGGGGCTGATATCTTTGGCAGATCCATAGTGGATGCTGTTTAATCCACTGAGTCTGCCAGTCTCCAGATACTCACAGATAAGCTGCTCTTCATCCACACAATCAATTGCCAACATCTTGAACCTGATCCTCCCATTGCAATAAAACCCTCCCCAACTTACCCCCCTGATCATCCCACTCAAGTGTCCAACCTGTACATCTCAATGGTCATCTCTCCTTCATTTCATGCATCGTCCCCTTTAGTGACTGAGGTAGTGCCCACCCTGTCATCTGACCCATTCCACTGAATTACCAGTTGCCTATTCTAAATCTACCTACTTCAAATAAACCTAAATATTATTATGAGATTACACACTGTTTCATCTGTTTTCAAGAAATCTGAGAAGTGAAAACTTCAGACAGGGATCTTGGGAATCCCCTTGGTGTGAAAGACTTTAATTCAGGAAGATACCTGATTATCTCCTGATGACAAGATGTCCTTAGACATGAACCCACATCTCCAGGTGTTTCTCCACACAACACAGCCATTCTATTCCCCAAACATTGCTCACATGCCCCATTGTCAGATATTCTGGTGACATCCAGAGAGAAATTAGCTCATCTGTTCATTCCCCACCCCCTTGTACGGCACACTGCACCATGTACTCTTCACCAATATTCTTCACCTCACTGTGTACGGCAATGGAAGGTTCCAGAGTGACGTCCTTTCAATCAGACGCATCTGACCGTGGTCTGCCAGTTGTTAACAGGCTCTATGAGCACGCAGAGTAATCTCCTGAAATAAAAACACAACGTGCTGCTAACACTCAGCAGGTCATAAGGTCATAGGAATAGGAGTAGAATCAGGCCATTCAGCCGATCACCTCCGCCATTCAATCATGGCTGATCCATCTCCCCCTCCTAAACCGATTCTCCTGCCTTCTCCCCGTAACCTCTGACACCTGTACCAATCAAGAATCTATCTATCTCTTTGCCTCCACAGCCTCCTGTGGCAAAGAATTCTACAGATTCACCACCCTCTGTCCAAAGAAATTTCTCCTCATCTCCTTCCTAAATGAACGTCCTTTAATTCTGAGTCTATGACCTCTAGTCCTAGACTCTCCCACTAGAGGAGATATCCTCTCCACATCCACGCTATCCAAGCCTTTCACTATTCCGTATGTTTCAATGTCAGGAGCGTTTGCGGAAAGAGAAAGAGACTTAATGTTTCACGTGAAACACGCTTCATTAAAACCTTCTGAATAATTCCCTGAGCAAAATACCAAGTGCTGGAACAACTCATCAGGTCAGGCAGCATCTGTGGAGGGAAATATACAGTGACGTTTCAGGCTAAGACCCATCTTCACACTGCTGGACTCCAGGTGTATTTTATTGATCCGTGCTGGTTTACCGGCAGGTAACCAGCAGGGGGAGCCTGGAGTCAATAAACAAACGGCTGCATGCAGATGAACAGCTCCTTGCTCTTCCTCCTGCTCTGTTTTATTTAGTGATGATGACTGGTGGAAAGAGAACAAAATGGAGAGGTAGAAAGGTGGAAACAAGAGAAAAGAGTGAGGCAGAGAGATGGCATCTGGAGAAAGAGTGAACTGCAGACAGCACCAATTGCCTTTGCTGCACCAATGGATTTCAGGGAAAAGGTTAAGGGAATGCACACAGTGTGATTCAGCAGCTCAGTGGGACACACTGAGAGTGAAGTGGAAACACACTGGAGGAACTGAGAAACACAATAGACAACCTCGGGATGATAAATGCCAAGTGGCGATTGCACCAGACAAGTAGCAGACTTTGACCATTTCTATCCTGTGAGTGTCTAACACCCACAACTTCTCATTCACTGGCATTGCCATCGCCGGTTCCATCACCTTCAACAGTTTGGGGTCAAAATGACCAGAAAGTCAACTGCATCAGCTACGTAAATACAATGACGACAAACGCACTCACAAGCTGGGTACCTTCAGGCTACTGACTCAATTGTCACACCCAAAGTCATTCTACCATCTTGATGGTACAAGATGCAGAGGTGGGACAGATCTGATCTCCCGCCTAAGGAAGGACATTCTTGTGATGGTGAGAGCACAGTGAAGGTTCACTATTGATTTCTAAGGTGGCCGTTTCGTAATTTGAGGAGACATTTTATGGATTTGACAATTACTCTAAGTTTGAGGAAAGGGAACTGATCTCATTGTAAAAACACTTTAATGGTGCTTGCAAGGGTAGAGGTGAATCTGTCTTTCTACCCCTGCCTGGGGACTTTAAAACCAGGAGTCACAGGAGTCGCAGAGAATTCCACACATTTACAACTCTCTGAGTGAATTTTTTTTCCTCATCTCCATTCTAAATGGCCTACCCTTTATTCTTAAACTGTGGCCCCTGGTTCTGGACTCCCCCAACATTGGGAACAAGTTTCATGCCTCTAGCTTGTACAATCCCTTAATAATCTTGTATGTTTCAATAAGATCTCCTCTCATCCTTCTACATTCCAGTGTATACAAGCCCAGTCACTCCAGTCTTTCAACATACGACAGTCCTGCCATTCCAGGTATTAACCTAGTGAACCTACGCTGCACTCCCTCAATAGTAAGAATTTCCTTCCTCAAATTTGAAGAACAAAAATGCACACAGTACTCCAGGTACAGTCTCACTAGGGCCCTGTACAACTGCAGAAGGACCTCTTTGCTCCTATACTCAACTCCTCTTGTCATGAAGGCCAACATGCCATTAGCTTTCTTCACTGCCTGCGGTACCTGCATGCTTACTTTCAGTGACTGATGAACAAGGGCATCCAGATCTCTTTGTACTTCCCCATTTCCTAACTTGACACCATTCAGATAATAATCTGCCTTCCTGTTCTGACTACCAAAGTGGATAAACTCACATTTATCCACATTAAACTGCATCTGTCATGCATCTGCCCACTCACACAACCTGTCCAAGTCACCCTGCATCCTCATAGCATCCTCCTCACAGTTCACACTGCCACCCAGCTTTGTGTAATCTGCAAACTTGCTAATGTTACTTTTAATCTCTTCATCTAAGTCATTAATGTATATTGTAAATAGCTGCGGTCCAAGTACCGAGCCTTGCGGTACCCCACTAGTCACTGCCTGCCATTCTGAAAGGGACCCATTAATCCCTACTCTTTGTTTCCTGTCTGCCAACCAATTTTCTATCCATGTCAGTACCCTACCCCCAATACCATGTGCTCTAATTTTGCCCACTAATCTCCTCTGTGGGATCTAATCAATGGCTTTCTGAAAGTCCAGGTAAACTCCATCCACTGGCTCTCCCTTGTCCATTTTCCAAGTTACATCCTCAACAAATTACAGAAGATTAGTCAAGCATGATTTCCCCTTCGTAAATCCATGCTGACTCGGAACGATCCTGTTACTGCTATCCAAATGTTCTGCAATTTCTTCTTTTATAATTGACTCCAGCATCTTCCCAACCACTGATGTCAGGCTAATTGGTCTTTAATTTCCTGTTTTCTCTCTCCCTCTTTTCTTAAAAAGCGGGATCACATTAGCTACCCTCCAATCCACGGGAGCTGATCCTGGATCGGAGTGCTGACTGACACAGTGGTGTTGTGTTGGACGTTGAAGGACAGCCTGGGTCAGAACTACTACATTAAATCGATCAGGGACGTACAAATGAAGGATGGCCCTTGAAACAAGTGAAGGAAAGCTTTAACTTGGGAGCAGATGTGGTGGAGTCAGATAAATTTGGAGTAGGGGATGTAGCCTCTGTGACCCCAGCCGCCGGAAGCAGTTTCTCCTCATTTACTCCACCAAAGCCGGGTGGCACACACAATGGCCATGGTTTGCCTGTGGTGGAGAGAGGGAATCTTCAGGGTGGGAGGGGGCTGCCGCTGAACTGGGCTGCAATATCCTGAATGCATTCCAGAGTGTTGGAGCTGCACTCATCCAGGAAAGCAGAGGGATTCCATAATGCTCCTGATCTCACAACTTGTAGATGATGGGAAGAGTTTGGCATCAAAGGTGAATCACTCGCTGAGGTATCCCCAGCCTCTGAGCGGCCCTTACAGACACAGAATCAATGCGGCTGGTCCAGTACGTTGTCAGGTCAATGGTGACCCCCAAGCTGTAAATGGTGGGTAACTGGTGACATTAATGTCATTGGCTGTTCCAGGTAGACCCTCACGTTTAGAGGTGGTCATTGCCTGACAATCATGTGGGGCAAATGCTGCTGGACATTTATTGGCCCAGGCCGGAATGTTTTTGCTGTGGGGTCCAATTTATGTGCCAATACCTGGTGAAGACTTTGGAGAGGAAGGGAAGTTTGGAGACAGGTTGGTTGGAAGGAAGGTCAAGGAATAGTTGTTGATTGGAGGGGTGAAGGTGCCGGTCTGAAGATGAAGGGAACTTGTCCTGTGTTTGTCCTCTGGATGTCACCAGTGGTTTTATCACCACTGAAAACTGAAGCACTCATAATGCTGACCAGAGGAAGGCTTTAGCCAAGTCCTGGAGTTCTGACGCAGGCTTCAACCCAAGACATCGACTATATCTTTGCCTGCGCAGATATTGCCTGACCTGCTGAGTCCATCTGCACTGACTCCAAGGCAAATATTTCCTGCTTTAGGTACGGAGACCATAACACCCCCTAAACTCCAACTGTGCACTCACTGAAACACTGTGGAATATCAGCACAGCAACTTTGTTTTCCCCCAAACCCGTCATAATAACAGGCATGGTGCTATTTGACTTCATAATTGCTTGTTCCAGCTGCAGATTGACTTTCTGCATCTGGTGAACCAACACGCCTGGATCCCTCCACACACCAACATTTACTGGCTTCTCACCACGTGAAATGTTCTGCATGTGTAGGAAAATAAATGCAGATGCTGGTTTAAGTCGAAGTTAGGCACAAAATGCTGGAGTAACTCAGCGGGTCAGGCAGCATCTCAGGGGAGAAGGAATGGGTGACGTTTCGGGTCGAGACCCTTCTTCAGACTGATGTCAGGGGAGTGGGTGGGACAAAGATAGGATGTAGTGGGAGACAGGAAGACAGTGGGAGAACTAGGGTGGGGAAAGAGAGGGACAGAGGAATTATCTGAAGTTAGAGAAGTCAATGCTCATACCGCTGGGGTGTAAACTGCCCAAGCGAAATATGAGTTGCTGTTCCTCCAATTTGCGCTGGGCCTCACTATGACAATGGAGGACGCCCATGACAAAAATGTCAGACTGGGAGTGGGAGGGGGAGTTGAAGTGCTGAGCCACCGGGAGATCAGGTTGGTTAAGGCGGACTGAGTGAAGGTGTTGAGCGAAACGATCGCCGAGCCTGCATTTGGTCTCCCCGATGTAGAGAAGTTGACATCTGGAACAGCGGATACAATAGATGAGATTGGAGGAGGTGCAAGTGAACCTCTGTCTCACCTGGAAAGACTGTTTGGGTCCTTAGATGGAGTCGAGGGGGTAGGTAAAGGGACAGGTGTTGCATCTCCTGTGGTTGCAGGGTAAAGTACCCAGGGCAGGGGTGGTTTGGGTGGGAAGGGACGAGTGGACCAGGGAGTTACAGAGGGAACGGTCTCTGCAGAAAGGGGTGGAGATGGGAAGATGTGGCCAGTAGTGGGATCCCGTTGGATGTGATGGAAATGTTGGAGGATAATTTGCTGTATACGACAGCTGAGGGGTGGAAGGTGAGGACAAGGGGGACTCTATCTTTGTTACGAATAGGGAGGGGGGAGCAAGAGTGGAGCCGTGGAATATAGAGTAGACCGTATGGAGAGCCTCATCTATAATGGAAGAGGGGAACCCCTGTTCCCTAAAGAATGAGGACATCTCTGATGCCCTAATACAAAACACCTCATCCTGGGCGCAGATGCGGCGTAGACGGAGGAATTGGGAGTAGGGGATAGAGTTTTTACCGGAAACAGGGTGGGAGGAGGTGGCTGATCTAGCACTCTGGTGTCGGGACAATAGCCTCCTCTTGAATGTCAAAAAAACTAAGGAGCTGATTGTGGACTTTAGAAGGGCTCAACATCCAAGGACGCACACGCCACTGGAAATAAATGGGTCTACTGTGGATAGGGTGAGCAGCTTTAAATACCTGTGAGTCCACATCAAAGAGGATCTGACATGGACAACACATATTGCCGTACTGGTGGGTAAGGTAAAGCAGCACCTTTACCTCCTTAGAAAGCTGAGGAAATTCAGAGTGTCTCTGAGGATCCTTCAATGCTTCTACTCTGGGGCTGTAGAGAGCATCCTGTTCGGTAACATCACAGTATGGTTTGGGAACTGCTCTGCCCAGGACAGGAAGGCCCTGCAGAGAGTTGTGCGTTCGGCAGAACGCACCATGGGAACTACACTCGCCCCTCTGCAGGACCTATACATCAGGAGGTGCAGATCAAGAGCAAGCAAGATTATGAGGGACCCCTACCACCCCAGCAACGGACTGTTCCAGCTGCTACGGACAGGCAAACACTGAAAACGTAGAGGATGAGACAGAGTTTCTTCCCACAGGCCACAGGACTGTTAACTATTATAACTCCAGGGACTAAATTTTCCTGGTGAGGCCAGACTGGGGAAGGAGGGCAGATTTCTAACCCTGAAGAACAACAGTGAACCAGATGAGTTTTTACAACAGTCCGGTAGTTTCAGTCCCCATTACTGATGGTGACTTGTTTCTCCAGAGTGACTGCAGTTTATTTACTTGGATCCAAATTCCCTGGTGTCTGGGATGGGATTCAAACTCGTGCGCCTGGATCACCAGGATATCACAGAGTAACTTAACCATTACACTGCCACACCCTGTTACTCTGCAGGGCGTCATGTGTAACTCTATCTCTGAACAACGATGTGACACCAGAGATCCATCAAAGTGTTGACTGTAACCTGCCCTCTGAAAAGGGCAGTGGATGATTAGGGAAGGACAACAAATGCAGGTCTGGCCAGTGAGGTGACGACCTGTAAGCTAACGTGTTATTGTTAACTTTTCCTGGCATCTGTTATTCAGGCCAATCCAAGCTTGTGGCCTGTGTGTGGTCACGACATTGATCACTCCGTGAAGGAATAGACTGTGTACGTTGGAGGTCACAGTAGCAGATGTCCATAATGCTGGGACCGCACCTATTTACAATATACATTAATGACCTAGATGAAGGGATTAAAAGTACATTAGCAAATTTGCAGACAACACAAAGCTGGGTAATCAGTCTGAAGAGGGATCTCGACACAAAATGTCATCTATCCATGTTCTCCAGGGATGATGCCTGACCCATTCAGTAACTCCAGCACTTCGTGTCATTTATTATTTGCCCCTCTCTGACTTTCTGTATTTATCTTGTTTTTAATGCTCTTCTTTCTCCATCTGACTTCTTTGTGATGTCACCAGTGCTTTATGCTTCTCTTTCTTTTGTTTCCCTCTCACTTTGTGTGTCTCCCCATCTTTCTCTCCCTCTCTGTCCCCCTTTCCTCTCTGCTCTGATGTGTGTGGAAGTGTAACATGTTCAGTGCATTCAGAAAGTATTCAGACCCCTTCACTCATTCCACATTTTGTTACGTTACAGCCTTATCTTAAAGTGGATAAATTATATTTTTTAATCATCAATCTACACACAATACCCCAAAATAAAAAAGCGAAAACAGGTGTTTAGAAATTTTTACAAAGTAATTAAAAATAAATAACTGAAATATCATACTTACATAAGTAATCAGACCCTCTGCTCCGACACTCAAAATTGAGCTTAGGTTCATCATGTTTCCATTGATAATCCTTGAGATGTTTCTACAACTTGATTGGAGTCCACCAGTGGTAAATTAAACTCATTGGACATGATTTGGAAAGGCACACACCTCTCTATATAAGGTCCCACAGATGACCGGGCATGTCAGAGGAATTGTTTGGAGACCTCCGTGACAGGATTGTGTCGAGACACAGATGTGGGGAAGAGTATAAAACAATTTCTGCAGCATTGCAGGTCCCAAAGATCAAAGTTGCCTCTGTCATTCTTAAATGGAAGAACTTTGGAACCGCCTCTGTGCTGGGATGCATTGCTGTTGAACAAAATAAAGTTCACTTCTTTGTATTCATGCTCCTGGTGTCCTGTGGATGTTTTGTGACCGGAGTTTGCCAGAACTTCCAACATTTTGTCCCTGAAACCTGCTAAACATTCTATCCTGAGGCAACCTTCTATACTGTGTACCACTACACCAATCTTGGTGTCATTCACTAAACTACTCACCGTGCCACCTGTTCTCATCCAAATCGTTAATGTCCATGACAATCAACTGCTGACCTTGTACTGATCTCTGTGGCAGAGTCCTTGCAGTACCATGTGTAGATGGCATGGGAACAGCCAGGATGGAGTGGGTGAATGCTTGGGTTAATGATGGGTCTGTCTCAGTGGGCTGATGTTTGTTTGTTTCTGCCGGGTTTCCAAAGTAATGGTGGAGTGTCAGTCATCCAGAAAAGTGGAGAGTATTCCGTCCCACTCCTGATCTCTATCCTGTCCAATATTACCAGAAGCACGAGTGGTCCATGTAGTCCCTGAAACCTGCGCAGCATTCAATAAGATCATGGTTGATATTTATGTTCCTGCACTAGTCATTCATCACGTAACACTAAAGAGTCTGTAGCCCTCTGTTCCCAAACAAGCGGAGTTACTAAGTATCCATGGGATGAAAATTGTAAAGATTCACTACTTGGGTGAAGAAACCTCTCACTACCGTCCTGACTGGTGACTCCTCATTTTAAGACTGTGACTCCTGGGTTTAAAGTCCCCAAGCAGGGGTAGAAAGACAGATTCACCACTACCCTTGCAAGCATCATTAAAGTGTTTCTACAATGTCGTCATTGTATTTATGTAGCTGATGCAGTTGACTTTCTGGTCATTTTTACCCCAAGATGTTGAAGGTGAGGGAACCAGCAATGGCAATGCCAGTGAATGAGAAGTTGTGGGTGTTAGACACTCACAGGATGGAAATGGTCAAAGTCTGCTACTTGTCTGGTGCAAATGCCACTTGGCATTTATCATCCTGAGGTCGTCTATTGTCCTTCTTGGTTCATGGTGCAAGGAAGGCCATTGATGGAGCAGCAGAAGGTCTCCGTGTCCAGGACACTGTCCTGAGCAGCTCCTGCAGAGGTCCTGGGGCTGGGATGTTGGACTTCCAATGGCCACAGACATTTCCTTTGTGTGAGGAATGTGGACAACTCCTGCTGACACGTTGATTGGGAACTGACTGATTGGTTGGTCTTCACCAGGAAGGATGGAGAATCAGCTGAGAACACTGGATGCTGAAATGGTTACAGGACCAGATGACATTTCAGCCGTGGTCCTGAATCCCTGTGCTCAGGAGCAGCTGCACCTTGGACCAAATGGTTCCAGTTCAGAGACTAGACTGGCATCCACCCACGATGTGGAGAATTGCCCAGGTTAGTCCTGTTCTCAAAAGGCTGGACCAATCCAATCAGCTATCCGCAGCCAAACAGTCCACTTTGATCATCAGCAAAGTGATGGAACCGAGAGAGCGAGCGAATGGCATTTACTCCCCACAACCGAGGTACTGAGGCCCCGTGTAGCTTTACCGTCCAGCTGTAGAAAACATCAGTTAGGCCACAGCTGGAGCACCATGCACTGGTTATGGTCACCACACTGTAGGAAAGGCGAGAAGGAGCAGGGAAGATTCACCAGGACGTTACCTGTGTCAGAGCGTTACAGATGTGAGGAGACTGGAAAGTCTGGCTTATTTTCCCTGAGAGTGAACCTGATTGAGGTGAAACCCGAGACTTTGAATGTGTAGGAAACAATTACAGATGCTGGTTTAAATCGAAGGTAGACACAAAATACTGAAGTAACTCAGCAGGACAGGCAGCATCTCTGGAGAGAAGGAATGGGTGACGTTTCGGGTTGAGACCCTTCTTCAGACATTGACTGTACCTTTGCCTCCACAGATGCAGCCTGGCCTCCTGAGTTCTCCAGCAGCTTGCCTTTGCTCATGGAGAGGTTGTTCAGAAAATCGAGCAATGTTGGTGCTTCACTGGGAGGAAAATATTGCAGATGCTGGAAATACAGAATTAACATTTTGGAAAAACACAGCAGGCCACACAGCATCAGGGGGAAAGACTGAGTTTACATTGGAGTTAATATTCATTGGAATGGAAAGAGGTAGACACTTAACAAGTTTTTGATGATAGAGAATGGTGTGTGGATGCAGGAGAGAGTGAGAGACCCATGGAAGTGGAGGTAACTGAAATTAGTTTAAAGTATTTTTTTCCAAGCTGTATTTTCTGCAGCTATCTTTACAACACTGTTCAATGTTGGAAATTACATAAAAACAATAGCACTCTTCAGAAGCTGAACTGGTTTAACAAAACCAAGGGAGATCTCCGATTGTTGAAAACCAGGGGATTTGCATATCCTGTTTCAGTGTAACTCAGTTCTGAGACCAGATATGATGTTTTTCTCTCTATCACCTGAGCTGTGGTCATTTCCATCTTGTGATATGAGTATGGATGATAAAACTGGGATTTGTTGCCAAAACCTGTTGCTGGGAGATGTGCAGGTGCAAAGTTTTGAGATATTGCTGTGTGTTTCCTGGTGACCTCTGAGGACATTTGATAAAGGGACATGCATTTTGGTGAGAGTTTAAAGTCACACAGAGGTGAGAGTAGTGATGACCAGCAGGTTCCATCCAAAGGAGCTTCACTGAAGAGTTGGGTTTTTACAACATTCCGGCAGCTTCATTTACTGAGAGGCTCCCACAATATAATAATTACAGTGTGTGCATTCTGAGCTCCACAGTCCTCTGAGGTAGAACATTCAGAAGATTCCCAACCCTCTAACCCAAGAAAATTTCCTTTCATCTAAATCTTTTTTTTAATCAACATAAACTTCATTCAGAATAAAAAAATAGTACAAGAAATCTGCATAAAGTCTTCCGATATTCTCAGAGACTATACATACATGCCTAGCATCGTATTCAGTAGTGTTCACAGAAATATCATTATAGCCGTACCTTTGCCACTCATGTGGCCCTTGAGATGATATCCCCGGGGAGGTCCCCACCACACCTGCCCCCCCTAATGTCCCACAGTGGAAAGAACCTAGAAGGCTCCCCCCACAGAGCCTTGGCGTTGGCAATACAATACAATACAATACAATATATCTTTATTGTCATTGCACAGGGGTACAACGAGATTGGGAATGCGCCTCCCATATGATGCAATAAATTAATTAACTAGTCAGTATTAATTTAAACAACCCAATGAAACAAATTGTAACAGTTTTAAAACAGAATAAAGTGCAAGTAGATCTGTGCCGGATCACTGTACGATGTGACCATCCGGCTCAGCAGGACCGGTTCATAGCAGCTAAGGTCCTGGGGATGAAGCTGTTCCTGAGTCTGGAGGTGCGGGCGTAGAAGGCCTTGTATCACCTGCCCGATGGTAGAAGTTCGAACAGACTGTTGCAGGGGTGTAAAGAATCTTTGTGGATGCTGGTGGCTTTTCTGAGGCATCGTGTATTGTAGATGCCCTCCAAGGCTAGTAGCTGTGTTCCGATGGTCCTCTGAGCTCTATGGACTACCCACTGAAGAGCTTTCCTCTCTGCCTCCGTGCAGCTGAGGTACCACACAGGGATGCCATGTGTTAGGATGCTCTCTATCGTGCAGCGGTAAAATGTCGTCAGCAGCTGTTGGGGTAGACCAGACCAGGCTATGTTCAGCTAACTGGCACATTCCACGGCATCTGTGCCAGGCCCATCCTTCACAACACTGGTGACAGATAGGACCTCATCGCAGCAATTCAATATGATCACAGCTGATCTATTCTGGCCTCAGCTCCAGTTCTGTGCCTGATCCCCTCACTGAGCCATTATTTGACCGGGTCCATTACACTGAATGTCTAGAATTCAGTGACAAATGTTGCCTGGTTGAGACACATGACTCTTTGGAGGTTTCATCCTCCCCTTCATTCTCTCTGTCTCTCAATCGCTAGTCTGCAGATGGATTTTTGGAATGAAAATAGAATCAATGAAAGAGAAATTATGGAAAATGGGCCTAAGCCTACTGGAAGTTAAAAGAAAAAGCAGGTGATCTCAGTGAGACCGCATTCAGAGCGGGACTGAGGGGTGGATATTGAGAGGCTGTTTCCTAAGTCTGAAGGGTCTAGAACTGGGGTGGCGTCAATGTGATGTCAACTTTTAGGATTTTAGAGGAAATAAATTTCCTCATGCTGAGGGTTGGGAATCTTCTGAATGTTGAACCTCAGAGGACTGTGGAGCTCAGAATACACACACTGTCATTATTATATTGTGGGAGCGTCCGGCTGTACACCAACTCCTTGGCACGTTACCCCTTAAAAACCTTTTCGGAGTGGTACCAGCCCGACTACATTAGCTTCCCTACCATCGCCTTCGATACCCCTAACGCGGATAGGGACGTCTGCCCTGTTTGGCAACAGAGGGGAGGTCACAATGTGGGGAACAGCTCGTGCTAACAAGCCTTTAATGTCTCTGCTGGTCCATAGGCTATATGGGCAGGATAGTCATATAATGGCCATGTATGGCACCACATGGCAGATTCAGTCCGACAACGGGTCCAACTTTGTGGGTAACAAAGTAGAACAGTGGGCAGTTGATAGTGGGGTGCGGTGGACTCTCCACATCCCATATTACCCGCAAGCAGCAGGGTTGGTGGAGCGTATGAATGGTCTACTGAAAGAGCAGATAGGTCCACTAACTCCCTCCCAAACGCTCATGTTACAGCAAGCAGTAAACACCTTGAACAAACCACCTGTGGCAAGGGGGACTTGTGCCATCATGGGGAGGGAACGCTGCACTTACATACCGGGTGCAGGTGAAAACATTATGGACCTGGTGGCCCACATGCAACAACAGGTTAAGGCCTTGACTAAAGTTGGCAAACAGTTGCAAGATGAAGCCACGGAGAGCACATGGTGCAATTGGTGGTCTTGAGGGGTTCGGAAGTTGGGGCCATAATATTCTGTCATTGTGTGCTTCCCTACTGCCGTGTGAGGAGTGCTAAGAGGGTGGAGGGGCAGTATTGAGCCTGAGGGCCCAATGTAACAGGATAACCTGAGGGCCCAATGTAACGGGATAGCCAGAGGGCCCAATATAACGGGATTTGGGGTGTATGGGGTTAATGTGAGGTGAAATGATGTTTAAAACATCACTCTGCATTCTTGGACTTAATAAAAGAGACCAATAAATCATGGAGACACCTGCGAGGCCATAAAGGTAAGCTTTGCTTTCACACAGACATCCAAGACTAGCTCGGTGTCTGATAGAACACATAACTCATGCCATTATGGCACAGATAGTTAGTTTGACACATCATGACCTCACATTCTTAGAGATAAAATTATGACACTGAACTTTTGATTATTATTGTTTGTATACTCAGTAACATGTAGTTAGATGAGTGCTAATGTAGGCTGCTGACTCCAAAGGGGAAGTGTGGTGTAACAGACCATGTCGGCTAAAATAGAGTTGTCAGCTAACTTAGCAGCACAGCATTCCAAACTGTTCAAAAACAAGTAGAAGATGTTTTCAAACATGTTCCTCAACAATTCTGGTTATGCCTGTGTAGGCAACAACTGCAGATGCTGGTTTAATTCGAAGATGGACACAAAATACTGGATTTACTCAGCGGCACAGACAGCATCTTTGGAGAGAAGGAATGGGTGACGTTTTGGGTCGAGACCCTTCTTCAGACTGTCTGGGTTTGCTGAGCAAAACACTGCAAAAGCTGGGCGGACCACCTACGCCTCCTACCGCTACTGGTGCAGAAACATTGCACACAACGGGCTTATGATTGGCTCACCAGAGGGGATATGGCACAGTCTGAATGGACAAGAAACGCCATTAAAGACCATATTGGGTGCCCTTCCAGGAAAAGAGAGAACCCCAGCTTGGACCATGTCACGGGCGGTGCCAGGTGATCAACAACAGGATACGATCCGGCGGCATGCTCTGCTGTGTGCTTGGGGTTTACCAGTGCGTACGCAGTTATGTGAGTCTATGTGCCCTATTTGGTAGTGCAGTAAAATACCTTGATATTCACACTGTTGTCTGAATCTGGTGACTTATCGAACACAACAGATGGAGAAATCAAGGATGGCAAGGAATTGTTCGTTGTACAGAGGAAAACACAAGGCATGTCACAAATGGAACATAAATCTTTATGTGAGAAAAGCTAAGGTGAGATACGGTCTTGGAATTGATAGCTCGCCAGTAAGTTAAAGCGGAGATATGTATAACATTTGTGATTGGGGGAGTGGGAGAGGGGAGGAGAGTGAGAGGGGGTGAGGAGAATGAGATGTAGTTTGAGAGAGATACCAGGAGGGACAGCAGTTGCCGTGAACAGGACACGGTGAGAGGAAAAGTGTCTTGAACCACAGTCACTCAGAGTGCGGGTCTCTGAGGTTTCAAGGAACAGGCTGTGACTGTCATCTTTGCTATGTGTTGTTTCTTTGTTTTGGATGCAACTTATATCATAAATCTTCTCCATGTAACCTGTAGACCTGTACCCAGGGTGATAGTTATAGTCACAGATAAGTCTCCTTAAGTTACATTGGGTGTAATGTTGCACTTGGAGCGTACTGCAGGATAATGGGATTGTGCTGTTTGATGGAAGAATGGGAAAAACAGAACATTTCACGTGGTGAGAAGCCAGTAATTGTTGGTGTGTGGAGAGGTCCAGGTGTACAAAGTTAATCCACAGACAGAATAAGGAATTATGAAGTCAAATAGAACAATGTCTGTTATTGTGATGGGGTTTGGTGGGAAAAAAACAAGGAAGTATCGCTGATATTCCACAGTGTTTCAGTGAGACCACATTTGAAGTTTAGGGGATCATTTTGGTCTCCGTACCTAAGGCAGGAAATATTTGCCTTGGTGTCATTGCCGCATTGATTCACCAGTTGGATACTTGGAATAAAGTGTCCAGCGAAGAGAGCAAAATACATTGGACTAAACTTACTGGAATTTAGAAAGGTTTTATTGAGGATTTGGAGAGGGACTGAAGGCTGGATAATCAGAGGCTGTTTCCTCAGTCTTGGACAGTCCAGAAATGATTTGAAGTCAACATGCTGTCAGCGATGAGGATTTGGAAGAAGAGACATTTCCTTGTAAAGAAGGATGGGAATCTTTGATTATTCGACCTTAGAGAAATGTGTACACTGAGAATGCACAGACTGGCATTATTATATTGTGGAAGCACCTCAGTAAATGAAGCTGTCAGAATGTGGTAACAAACAACTCTTCAGCGAACCTATTTTAGATGTAACTTGCTGGTCATCATTGGTCTGACCTCTGCGTAACTCTTAAGTTCTCATCAAAGTGCTTGTCCATTTATCTAATGTCCTTAAAGGTTACCAAGAAAGACGTATTGTTATCATAAAACAAGGTCAAAATGAACACAGCACAGGTATAAGAAAGAAAAATATATACCTGGTCTCCCAGCAACAGGTTTTGGCAGTAAATCCCAGTTTTATCATCCATGCTCATATCACTAAATGGAAATGGCCACAGCTCAGATGTTGGAGAGAAAAGCAAACACCTGATCTCAGCAGTGAGTTACACCAAAACATGATATGTAAACCCCCTGGTTTACAACAATCTGAGATCTATCTTTGTTTGATTAAACCAGCTCAACTTCTGAAGAGTGCTGCTGGTTCATAACATTTTGACAATGGAACAGTGTTGTAAAGATAGCGTAAGCAAATGCAGCTTGAAAGAATTTACATTAAACTAACTTTAGTCACCTCCACTTCCGTGGGTCACTCTCTCTCTCTCCCAACCTCCACCCAACATTCTCTAATATTAAAAACTTGTTCAGTCCCTAACAATTTCCAGTTCCAATGAAGATTTACCTTTAATGTAAACCCCGTCTTTCCTGCTGGTGATTTTGTGTGGTTTGCTGTGAATTAACCAAATTTTAATTCTGCATTTCCAGTGTCTGTGATTTCACCACTGGTGACATTCAGAGGCCAAACACAGGACCAGTTCCCTTCACCTTCTGACCGGCATCTTCACCCCTCCAATCAACAATTTATTTGTGTGTTCCACTGTTGTAGAGGTACAAGGTTAGATCTTGTAACCTCGACCCTGTCTTCACCGAGAATCAGTCTAATCTGTGAACAAATATCACAGCCTGAAAACTGTATCGACAAATCCAGTCCAGCCAATGAGCAGACAATCAGGCTGCCCCCAATCATCAGGGGTTGTCCACAGTGCGGGCAAGTGTCACTTCCCCTCCAATAATCGACTTGCCCACGTTCAGTGTTGGTTTCACCAAGATCACTCGGCTCTGAACCACGTCACAGCCTTGGTCCAAACACAGAGCAAAGAGCTGCATTCCGGAGGTGAGGCCAGAGTGAGGCTCCTTGAAAACAAGGCAGCATTTGACTGAGTGCAGCATCGAGGAGACCTGGTCATTCTGAGACAAGGATCATCAAGGAGAGAATACGTCAATGGTTGGATTCATTCCCACACAAAGTACGATGGATGTGGTTCAACATCCCAGCCCTAGGACATCACTGCAGGAGTTTCTTCGGGCAGTGACCCAGACACAACCATCATCAGCTGATTCATCAACGACCTTCCTTCCATCAGAAGGTGAGAAGTGGGGATGTTCCCTGATGATTGCACAATGTTCAGTTCCATTCACAACTCTTCACAAAATGAAGCAGTTCATCCAGCAAAAACATTCCGGCGTGGGATAATTGACCTGAAAATCTACTGCACCAGCCGCATTGAGTTCTTAGATAATTGGCAAATGGATCAGAGGTGACAGGAGAAATCAGATTTGTTCAGGACGATATAATTATCAGAAACTCACGGACTGAAAGGCTGGTGGAAGCAGAGTCAACAATAACTTTCAAAGGATTTGGGTAAATGTGTGAAGGAACAATTTCCAGTGGTTTGGGGAAAGAGCAGGAGAATTGGATCACACGATCACAGATAGGATGGGCAAATGGCTCCTTCTATGCAGTATCATTGTATCATTCTATGATTCTACCAGGGGTTGGCGATGAAGCTGAAAGTACAATGGGTCCAAGAGACCACGTGCTCTGCCTTTAGAGTGTGACGTGATTGGGGAACAAGAGAAAATACAGAGAGAGAAAGGGCCATTTGTCCCATCACCCACACCAGAGTGAATATAACTGTGAATGTGGTGGTCTGTGTAAATAATCAGTTGTTTATGGAATATTCGTCTGAATATTACATGTGAGATGTTGCATTGTGGGAAGATTAACATGTGCAGGACCTACATGGTGAATGGTAGGGCTCTAGGGAGTGTTGTAGAGCAGATGGATTTAGGAGTGCAGTTGCATGGTTCCTTGAAGTGGAGTCGCAGCTAGATAGCACAGTCAAAAAGGCTTTTGGAAGATGAGCCTTCATCAGGCAGAGTATTGAGTATAGATGTTGGGAGGTCATGTTGCAGTTGTATAAGAAGTTGGCGAGGCTGCATTTAGAGCATTGTGTTCAGTTCTGGGCACCATGTTATAGGAAAGATGTTGACAACCTGGAAAGGATAGAGAAGATTTACGAGGATGTTGCGTGGACTAGAGGGTGTGAGCTATAGGGAGAGGTTGAATAGGCTGGGACTCTATTCACTGGGACGTAGGAGGATGAGGGTGATCTAATAGAGGTGTATAAAATCACGAGAGGAATAGAACGGGTAGTGCACACTATCTCTTGCCCAGATTAGGTGAATCGATGACAAGAGGACATAGGTTTAAGGTGAAGGGGAAAAGATTCACACCATACTGCTCTTTTGGAAACAATACAAACTTTTTACTTCTGATCTTTTTGTTTAAACGATGGGCCTGGTTGGACCAGACTTTCTTCTGTAGTTTATGTTTCTTAAATGGCTCTCTGTCTGTAATGAAGTGTGGGTTAATTCTTTCACTGTTAACCACTGCTTCGCTCCTGTCTTACGTGTGAACGTATTCTCCCAATCACCTGACCGACCAAAGCTGACCCAGCTGTACAAGATCAGGGGGAATTTTAACATAAAATGTCCTTACATTAGAATCACTTTACCCGATTGGCCCATTAAGCACAACATTAATAATTAACACTCTGAGGAATGCCCTTTAGTTGATTTAACTCTGAATTCTCTTTAACTTTATGGCATTTCTTATCAGAGGAGACTGCACCACTGCCCCCTCCCCCGAGCCAATCTTAAGCCCCACTTGTCTGCAACGTTTCTGCGCTACCAGCCGCAGCTGGTTCACCCAACTATTGCTGTTGTTTTCCTCAGCTCACCCAGACGTTATGAGACGTTGTTTGGGAACATCTACTCATACATTGTTGTGTTTCGTTCACCAACGTAGCCTTTCTCATGCACTCATCGCAGGTGCGAGGAGATAAACTTGTTTTCGCAGACCCTGGAATATATGGCTGCTAATTTTGCTAATAACTCCATTTCACATTTTAGCTGAAATTGTCAGTTTAACCCTAACACTACACTGACAGGGTCGACCGATTCCTTGGGTCAAGAGGAGACTCAGCAAGACCTTGAGAGGCGTGGCATAGTCAAAGGGCACTGTGATGAAAAGTGGTTTTATTATCCTTCCTTAAGATCCTGTTACCGGGTTTTTCAGTGACAAAAGGACATGGTCAGATGCTGAGAGGAAAGCTCTTCAGCGGGTAGTCCACAGAGCTCAAAGGACTATCGGAACACAGCTACCAGCCTTGGAGGGCATCTACAACACACGATGCTTCAGAAAAGCCACCAGCATCCACAAAGACTCTTCACACCCCTGCAACAGTCTGTTCGAAACTTCTACCATTGCGCAGACGATACAAGGCCTTCTACGCCCGCACCTCCAGACTCAGGAACAGCTTCATCCCCAGGGCCATAGCTGCTATGAACTGGTCCTGCTGAGCCGGATGGTCACATCGCACAGCGAACCGGTACAGATCTACTGCACTTTATTTTGTTTTAAAACTGTTCTAATATGTTTCATTGGGTGGTTTAAATTAATACTGACTAGCTAATTAATTTATTGCATCGTATGGGAGGTGCATTCCCAATCTCGTTGTACCCCTGTACAATGACAATAAAGATATATTGTACTGTATTGTATTGAGGTAAGTCCCTGAAACCAGTGGTTGTTCTGGGAGGCCTGGGGAACATTGCCCTCTGCTGGTTCATTCCCATGAACTCACAGCACAGCCTGTCATTGAATTCCCTGCGATGAGTCCCTCTGTTCCAGGGTGCGCTTCACTGCAGCCGTGGGCTCCGGTTTCTATCGCTCGGACCAGTGGGTGAAATATTGGGATTTGGGGGAAGCTCCACATCCAGGAGTTAACACAGAGCTGGGGTTGACACCAGAGAGATTCGAGAACAAGAACTCTGATTCAAATGGACAAAGTTGCCCATTTCCAATATCAATTCTGATTATTTATTTGGAGGCATGTGAGAGGATGAAACATAAAATATTTCATATAAAATATTTTGATATTAAACTATTTTAAAGATGTTCTGCAATCACCAACCACATTACAGACATTTGGCTGCTCTGACCTCGAGCAATCACAACACATTCATCACCAACGTGATTGGTGCAGTGAGCAAAGGGAACACATTCGCTTGGAGTGGCCTAGGAGCAGTGAACTGTCACAAAACAGAGCGGCAGTGAGGATCCAACAGGCTGAGGCTTGTTCTCCACAAGAGAGAAGATTGAGGGGGGACCAGCCAGGGGCCGATCTCACTGTGAAGGATTTGTAGGGGGATGTCGAGAGGATGTTTCCTCGAGTGTGAAACCAAATTTCCTGGTCATAAATGTAAAATAGCCACCGATAAATCAAATAGAGAAGAGAGAAAATCCTATTTACTTGGACGTTTTGGGCAGGTGGAGCTCAGCAACATAACATCGAGGCAGAGAGCACAAATGTACTTAAGGGAGAGGTAGATGGAGAAAGGAACAGACGGATGTGTTGATGGGGTCGGATGAAGGGAGGGGGAGGCTGCTAAGGAGTAGCAACAGTAGCACGGATACATGGGCCGAGTGGTCTCTTTCTGTGCTCCACGTGCAAGGGAACACTAAGTCAACAACCACTGGGTGTAACGCTACAGATTTGGGAATGTGCACTGGTGTAAAATCCCCAGATTTAGGCATGACATCGGTTGCAGAAGATCCAGCTCCAGAGATTCCAGACTCTGCTCCCGTTGTGTGTGGTCCATGGAATGGGGAGGGCTGGGTTTATCTGACAACACAGACGTGTTGTCCAGCCCACACAGGGAGTTCCAGCCCAGGGAGAGCCCACACACTTCAGTCTGGGACAGTCCAAACCCCCATGAATAGAGCCTCAGCATTACATCTCTGTTTTTGTATTCCAGTACTCTTGATATAAATGCCAGCATTGAATTTGCCTTCCTTACTACCATTTCGACTTGCAAATTAACTTTTTGGGACTCCTGCACCTGCACCTCCAATTTCTGGATTTCTGGATTCTCTCACCAATTAGAAAATAATCTAAGCCTTTATTCTTATTACCAAAATGCATGACACTGCACTTTGCTATACTGAGTTTTATCTGCCACTTCTCTGCCCACACTCCTAACCTGTCCAAGTCCTTCTGCAGAGTCCTTGCTTCCTCTACACTCCTTGCCCCTCCACATATCTTAGCATCATCTGCAACGTCCCGGTGAATCTTCTCTGCTCCCTCTCGTCTTTTCCTACAGTGTGGTGACCATAACCAGTGCGTGGTGCTCCAGCTGTGGCCGAACTGATGTTTTCTACCGTGGACGGTAAAGCTACACGGGGCCTCAGTACCTCGGTTGTGGGGAGTAAATGCCATTTGCTCGCTCTCTCGGTTCCATCACTTTGCTGATGATCAAAGTGTACAGGGAGTAAAGAAGGGGGAGAGAATGCATCCTTGCAAAGCCCCAGTGTTGAGGATTATCGGAGAGGATGATTTGTCCCCTTAACAAAATCATGCTCACTTCGGGCTATTTATGATGTGCTTTCAAGTACCTCAAAGCCTCATCCTTAATAATGGACTGGAAAATCTTACCAACCGGCCTATATTCCTTTCTTTTGCCTGGCTCCACTCTTAAACAATGGAGTTACATTTGTGACTTTCCAGTCCTCTGGAACCATTTTTGACTGGTGATTTTTGAAAAATCACTAATAATGCCTCCAAAATCTCTACAGCGACCACTTTCACAACCTTAGTAATAGAAGCACTCACTTCTGCCCCCTGACTCTTTTGAATTTCTGGTATGTTGTTGGTATCTTCCACTGTGAAGACTAGCGCAAAAGATTTATTCAGTTTATCCATTGTTTTTATGTTTCCTATTGCTATTTCGACAGCGTCATTTCCCAGCAGTTTAATTTCCACTCTTGTCTCTCTTTCATTCTTTATGTATCTTTTAAAAACTTTTGAAATCCTCTTTTTATATTATTGGCTAGCTTCCCTTCACATTTCATCTTTCATCCCCTTATTGATTTTTTTCGTTGCTTTCTGGTGGTTTTTAAAAGCTCCCTAATCCCCTAGTATCCCACTAATCTTTGCCGTATTATATGCCTTGTATTTTGCTTTTATGCTGTCTCTGACTTCCTTTGTCAGCCACAGTTGCCTCATTCTTCCCTTAGTATGGTTCTTTCTCTTTGGGATGAAAAGATCCCATGTCTTCCGAATTACTCCCAGAAACTCCTGCCATTGCTGCACTAACGTCATTCCTGCTAGGGTCACCTTCCAATCAACTTTAGCCAGCTCCACCCTCATGTCTGTGTATCGCCTTCCTCAACAATAATACCAATACATTCAACTTCAGCTTCTGCCTCTCAAACTGCAGGTTGAATTACATCACATTATGATCACTGCCTCCCAGGGCTTCCTTCACCTTAAGCTCCCTAATCAAATCTGGTTCATTCCAAAATACCAAATCCAGAATTGCCTTTCCCTCCTGGGCTCGACCACGAGCGGCTCTAAAAAAAACAATTCATTGGCATTCAACAAATTAATTCTCTTGGGATCCAGTACCAACCTGATTTTCCCAGTCCACCTGCATATTAAAATCCCCATGACCACCGATACATCCCTTTTCCATCTCTTGATTCTTGATAGAATGCAACATGCACCCGGCATTCTGGCTACTATTGAAGGCCTGTATATAACTCCCATCAGGGTCTATTTACCCTTGCATTTCTTAACTCTACCCATAAGAATTCTACATCTTCTGATCCTATGTTGGTTCTTGTGAAGGATTGGGTTTCATTCCTCACCAGCAGAGCCGTCCCACCTCCAGCCCACCTGCCTGTCTTTTTGATAGGATGTCTATCCTATGATGTTCAGCTTCCAGTTCTGATCCTGTTTTCGCCACAACTCTGTGATGCCCACAACGTTGTACCGGCCAAATTCTAACAGTGCTGCAGTCTCACGCAGTTTGTTTCCTATACTGCGGGCATTGAAATACAGCGGCTTCAGTTCTGTAGTCACCGGCCTTTTTCTCAATTTAGTCCCCATGTTGCCTGATGCTAGAATCTTATACCTTTCTAAATTTGGTCTCCTATTTCTTATTTTGGAGACTTGTAACCTCCTTATCTTTAACTTCATCCATATTTTCCAATCTATTGAACCCACGCCCACTATTTAGATTGAAACATAATAACATAGAAAATAGGTGCAGGAGCAGGACATTTGGCCCTTCGAGCCAGCACCGCCATTCAATATGATCATGGCTGATCATCCAAATTCAGCACTCCATTCCTACTGTTTTCCCATATCCCTTGATTCAGTTAGTTTAAATCCCTAACTACAGCCCAAGTTGTGGGATTCCCCAGAAACCTGGTCCCAGTAGGGTTCAGCTGCATTTCATTGCATTGTATCAGCCCCTGCATTCCCCAATACTGATGCCAATGACCTACGAATTCAAACCCACTTCTCCAACACCAGTCTTTGATCCAGTCTTTGCTTTTAACTCTCTAATCTTATTGACACTATGCCAATTTGCTCAGATGAGACATCCTGAGCCTGGGCACCAGGCTGGCAACACAGCCGTCAGGACTCTCGATCCTCGTGATAGAGAATTATGTCTGTGCTATCCTCAATTACAACTACGTGTCTCTTCTCTTCCCCCTCTTGAACGGCTCCCTGATCCATGGTGCCATAGTTAGGCTGCTCATCATTGCTGCAGCCCCCACTCAAGGGCTGAGGCTCCTCCAACACTGTCTCTTGAATCCCCATACCTGCCTCACTCACAGTCACATCCTCAACAACCTGATCACGGCCTGAATTGGAAGTTGTTAATCTAATGGGTGTGACTTCCTCAAGAAACAGACGGCATCCAGTTAAATCTCCCCTTCCCTGATGTGTCACAGCGATTAAAGCTCAGATTCCGTCATCAATTCTGAGCTGAGTTCGTCGATCAACCAACACTTGCTGCAGATGTGGTCACCAGGAACCACATTGGGATCCACCAGCACCATGCAGCTGCAGCACATCACGTGATCCTGCATCCTTACTTTACTTATTCCCACTGACTCCTTTATAAAATTTCCCGCTTGATACGAACTCACATGCTAGCTCTGCATTCCCTTCATCAGCCGGTCTCGCCGAGCGTCTTCAGCCAAAGTGCTCGGTTCTGTACTTGGCTTCAACATGGCTTCTCTTCCAACACGACCGCTCCCAACAGCTTGTTTCGCTAAATATTGCCTTCCTTTTACTGGCTGCTGCCTCTCTTCCTCAGCCATTCAAATGCCCGCTTCTTTAAATAACCTGCCTATTCAATCAAAAAACCTGCTCTCTCTTTATTCTCCCGCCAATCTTTCAAAATTAATTTCTCTGCTTTCAAAATGGTTGCTCATGCACTCTGTGGTTTTGGAAGATTAAAAATAAATTCTCAGTATTGTACCAGTGCCTGCTGAACTGGTTTTCTGTATATCAGTGACTTCCTGTTCATCTTGTGCTCATCTGTCAGTCAGTGATTGGTCCGCAGGAGTTTTATGTAGATTGCTGCACCCAATTGCGTTTGATTCCAATGGTTCCAAAAGCCTCCAAGATGCCAGAACTACAGGTATATAAGATGCGGCAGCATTGGAAACCTCATCCACACAGAGAGCTGGGAGAGAGACAGGTGGGAACAGCAGCAGGATATGCCCACCTTCACTCTGAAACTTGACACTAATGATGAATCGTTTTCTTGTGTTTCAGGTTCGAGGAAGGAAACATGATGTTGGTGTGGGTTTTGGTGCTGACCGCACTGCTTGCCAGTGATGTGGCAGGTAAGGTCCATTGATTCCAGGAGCTTTAGAAATATATTGGTGTGAGGAATGAATGCACTGTGTTGGGACTGTGGATCATGGGAATTTGTGGACATTGGGAGTGGTCGGGTTGTGGTAGGAAATGTCTCTTGTCTGGGATACTCATCTCAAAGCTGCTGAGTTGGAAGGTGAGTTGGAGACTCTCCTCCACATCAGGAGACAGAGATTTCTCCACGGTGACGCTTCACAGGAAAACAGAGTTGCAGGAAGAGGGATATGTGACTCTCTGTCAGGAACCCAGGGGATGCAGAGGAGAAGGTTCTGCAGGCACTGGTCCAATGCAACGGGTGCAGTGTACTTGCCCGCTGTGAGGGTGAGGATGGAGGCTTGAGGGAGGATGGCCAGAGTGCTGGCAAAGGTACAGAGGAGAGAGACAGAGAATGATTGTATTTACAGTGGTCAATGGAAATTTAATTCAAATTCTCTGTGACGTGTTTGTGTGTGATCAGTAGCAGATCACAAAGGAAGAAAACTAATTTCATTCATGAAACAAAGCCCTGGGGTTATTGTGGAGCAGAGAGACCCCAGGGTACAATTACACTATTAGTACACAGTTCCCTGAAAGTGGTGATGTAGGTGGACAAGTTGGTGAAGAATGTGTTTGGCACTCTTGCCCACATCAGCTGGGCCTTTGATTAAAAGAGTTAGGATACATGTTACAGTTGTAGAAGATGTTGCTGAGACTGCACCTGGAAATTGTGTGCTGTTCTGATTGCCCAGCTATAGGAGGATGTGAGAGAGGGTCCAGTAAATATTCACAAGGATGATATCAGAACTGGCTGAGAGTTATAAGATAGGTTGGGTCTATTGCCGTTGGACTGAAGTTGGCTTCAGGGTGAGTATTTAGAGGTTTATAAAATCACGTGAGGCTTAGGTAGGGTAGAAGGACATAGTGCAGAGGAGTGTAAAACCAGAGGGCATAGGTTTAGGGTGCAAGTGGAAAGATTGAAAGGGGATAGAGCAAGTGTTTCCAATGAAGATGCCAGAGGAAGCAGTACAGACAGGTAGAATTGAATAGACATTTACACAGGGCCATAGATAGGAATGAATGAGAGGACATGTGCCAAAAACAGACAATCGGTCTCACTCAGGACGACACTTCAGTTGGTTTAAAATTCTGAATCTCTTCAATTTACAGGAGCAAACAATTCATTGGAAGAGGAGACCCGTGTTCTATCCCAAGGACGCTGTGTGAAAGGCTGGTATAAATATCCTAGACTAAACAACTGTTACCGTTTTTTTCCTCGAAGAAGGTCATGGATAAGTGCTGAGGTAAGTCCCTGAAACCAGTGGTTGCTCTGGGAGGTCTGGGGAACATTGCTCTCTGCTGGTTCATTCCCATGAACTCACAGCACAGCCTGTCGTTGAATTGCCTGCGATGAGTCCATGTGTTCCACGGGTGCGCTTCACTGCAGCCGTGGGCTCCGGTTTCTATCGCTCGGACCAGTGGGTGAAATATTGAGATTTGGGGGAAGCTCCAAATTCCCCAATACGGTCACGGTGGCGCAGCGGCAGAGTTGCTGCCACACAGTGAATGCAGCGTCGGAGACCCGGGTTCCATCCCGACTACAGGTGCTGTCTGGACGGAGTTTGTACGTTCTCCTCGTGACCAGCGTGGGTTTTCACCGAGATCTTCGGTTTCTTCCCACACTCCAAAGACGTACAAAGGTTAATTGGCTTGGTAAATGTAAAAATTGTCCCTAGTGGATATAGGATAGTGTTAATGTGTGGGGATCGCTGGTTAGCGCCGACCCGGTGGGCCGAAGGGCCTGTTTCCGCGTTGTATCTCTATACTACACTAAACTAAATCCAGGAGTTAACGCAGAGCTGGGGTTCTTGATTAAAGAACGAGAACTCTGTGTCTCGGGGATAAAGTTACCCATTGCCAATGTCTCTTTTGACGATTTATTTGAGGGATCTTGAGACGCACTAATTCTCAACAAATAAACTATTTTGTTTGTTTAAAGGCGTTTTGCAAACGTCAACCACATTCTGGACATCTGGCAACTGTGACCTCGCTCATACACAACAAATTCATTCTGGAAGTGATTCGCGCATCTTGCAAACCGAAGAGCCATGTTTGGATTGGCCTAAACAACAGAGTTAAGGTACAGTTAATGATGACACGTTAGCTTACAGGTCGTCACCACACTGGCCAGACCTGCATTTGTTGTCCTTCCCTGGTCATCCACTGCCCTTTTCAGAGGGCAGGTTAAAGTCAACACTTTGATGGATCTCTGGTGTCACATCGTTGTTCAGAGATAGAGTTACACATGACGCCCGGAGCACTCACTGGAAACCCGCTCGGTCACAGGGAGAAGGTGCAAACTCACACGGATAAAACTGGACATCTCTGTCTTTGTCTGAGCGATCCTACATTATATTTGTGTTCAATTACCATCTTTTACTCATTTTCTGAGTTACCAATATTCCTCTTCTCTGACCTTTACTCTCAGATCCTGTCAGTTTCATCCCAAGGATCCTGTTACTTCCATGAGATTCCCCCACCCTGCCAGTCCATAGTTTAAACTCCCATCCACTGCCCTACTTGTCCCGGCTGCTCGTATTCTGCTCCCACTCCGGCTCAGGTACAGCTCCTCCCTGTATTGTTCATGGCAGCAGACTCAGCATTCCAACACCAATGACCATTCATTTACACCCCCAGGGAGGGCCTTTCACATGGATCGATGGATATCCATTGAGATACCAACGCTGTGATGCTGATGAAGAAGATAAAAGACGACGTTGTTGGCTCATTCGTCGTAAGTGTAACAGTGACAGAAATTGTGTTTTGTTGGAAGTTAATTTGAGACAGTTTTGAACAGGAGGTGACCTCCACAGACCTGCTGTTACACAGAGGGAGGGAACCAACCCCATGGGTCCTGTGCTCTGCAGAACTGGACTGACTGCCCAGCAGTGAGAGGAGGATGTATGGGATGGAATGCAGGAGTCAGGGGAACAGACACCGAGTGTAACTGTGCAGGAGGAATGTACAAGGGGGCAACACTGGAGTTAGAGGAAGGTACAGTGTAGCATGACACATTCTGGATTTAGTGTTGTCCAATGAACCAGATTTGACAAAGAGAACTCGAGGTAAAGGAGCTGCTTGGAGGTAGTGATCATAATATGATTCGTTTTAATCTTCAATTTGAGGTGGAAGAGGTTAAATCAGAAGTGTCAGTGTTGCAGTTGAACAAAGGGGACTATGAAGGCATGAGAGAGGAGCTGGCCAAGGTAGACTGGAAAGGGATCCTAGCAGGAATGACGGTGGAACAGCAATGGCATGAATTTCTGGGCATAATCCGGAAGATGCAGGATCATTTCATTCCAAAGCGGAAGAAAGATTCTAAGGGGAGTAGGAGGCAACCGTGGCTGACAAGGGAAGTTAGGGATGGAATAAAACTAAAAGAAAAGATATATAACACAGCAAAGAGTAGCAGGAAGCCAGAGGATTAGGAAACATTCAAAGGACAACAGAAGGTAACAAAACAGGCAATACGGGCTGAAAAGATGAATCAGAGGGGAAGCTGGCCAAGAATATAAAAGGACGGTAAAAGCTTCTTTAGGTATGTTAAGAGAAAAAGATTAGCAAAGACAAATGTAGGTCCCTTGAAGGCAGACGAGGGTGAAATTATTATGCATAACAAGGAAATGGCAGAAGAGTTGAATAGGTACTTCGGATCTGTCTTCACTAAGGAAGACACAAACAATCTCCCAGATGTACTAGAGGACAGAGGATCTAGGGGGATAGAGGAAAGAAATTTGCATTAGGCGAGAAATAGTATTGGGTAGACTGATGGGACTGAAGGTTGATAAATCCCCAGGGCCTGATGGTCTGCATCCCATGGTACTCAGGGAGGTGGCTCTAGAAATAGTGGACGCATTGGTGATCATTTTCCAATGTTCAATAGATTCAGGATCAGTTCCTGTGGATTGGAGGATAGCTAATGTTATCCCACTTTTTAAGAAAGGAGCGAGAGAGAAAACGAGGAATTACAGACCAGTTAGCCTGACATTAGTGGTGGGGAAGATGCTTGAGTCAATTATTAAAGAGTTTATAACGGTGCATTTGGATAGCAGTAAAAGGATAAGTCCAAGTCAGCATGGATTTATGAAAGGGAAATCATGCTTTACTAATCTTCTGGGATATTTTGAGGTGGTGACAACTAAAATGGATGAAGGGGAGCCAATGGATGTAGTGTTTCTAGACTTTCAGAAAGCCTTTGATAAGGTCCCTCAAGGGAGATTGGTGAGCAAAATTAGAGCACATGGTGTTGGGGGCTGAGTGTTGACATGGATAGAGAATTGGTTGGCAGACAGGAAGCAAAGAGTAGGAGTAAACGGGTCCTTTTCAGAATGGCAGGCAGTGGTGAGTGGTGTGCCGCAAGGCTCAGTGTTGGGGCCGCAACTATTTACCATATGTATTGATTTGGATGAAGGAATTAGAAATAACATTAACAAGTTTGCAGATGACACAAAGCTGGGTGGCAGTGGGAACTGCAAAGAGGATGTTAGGAGGTTGCAGAGTGACCTGGACAGGTTGAGTGAGTGGGCAGATGCATGGCAGATGCAGTATAATGTAGATAAATGTGAGGTTATCCACTTTGGCGGCAAAAAAAAGGAGGCAGATTATTATCTCAATGGTGTCAGGTTAGGTAAGGGGGAAGTGCAGCGAGATCTGGGTGTCCTTGTACCCCCAGTCACTGAAAGTTGGCGTGGAGGTACTGCAGGCCGTGAAGAAAGCTAATGGCATGTTGGCCTTCATAACGAGAGGATTTCAGTATAGGAGTAAAGATGTTCTTCTGCAGTTGTATAGGGCCCTGGTAAGACCACATCTGGAGTATTGGGTACAGTTTTAGTCTCCTAATTTGAGGAAGGACATCCTTGCAATTGAGGCAGTGAGCGTAGGTTCATGAGATTGATCCCTGGGATGGCGGGACTGTCATATGAGGAAAGATTGAAAAGACTAGGCTTGTATTCACTGGAGTTTAGAAGGATGAGAGGGGATCTTATAGAGACATATAAAATTATAAAAGGACTGGACAAGCTAGATGCAGGAAAAATGTTCCCAATGTTTGGGGAGTCCAGAACCAGGAGCCACAGTCTTAGAATAAAGGGGAGGCCATTTAAAACTGAGGTGAGAAGGAACTTTTTCACCCAGAGAGTTGTGAATTTGTGGAATTCTCTGCCACAGAGGGCAGTGGAGGCCAAATCACTGGATGAATTTAAGAGAGAGTTAGATAGAGCTCTGGGGCTAGTGGAATCAAGGGATATTGGGAGAAGGCAGGCACGGGTTACTGATTGTGGATGATCAGCCATGATCACAATGAATGGTGGTGCTGACTCGAAGGGCCAAATGGCCTCCTCCTGCACCTATTTTCTATGTTTCTATAAAGAAAGAACTACTTAGCCATTTGACTGTTCAATAAACATTAGAGAGGATGTGGAGCAGAAAAGTCATGGAGCTGTCCAGCCCACACAGGGAGTTCCAGCCCAGGGAGAGCCCACACACTTCAGGCTGGGACAGTCCAAACCCCCGTAAATATTGGGGGCTTCAGGTTTCAGCAACACACACTCTGACTGCACCTGGCACCTCCACAGAAGTGACTCCCTTTATTTACAAGGCAAACTCACCGATCAAGAGTCAGGGAACATTAATGGCTCACAGACTCTGACTCAAATAGATGGTGCTTTTACACCAGGTAGAAAACAGGAAATGCTGGAAACACTCAGCAGGTCAGGCAGCACCTGTGGGGAGAGGCACAGAGATAACATTTAAAAGTATGAACCTTCTATTTCTTCTCGAGATATCATTTCCCTCAACACCTGTTTGTTTCATCTCGACATATGGTACGTGACAGATCGAGTATTTCCAGCATTTAATTATTTATTTAAGAAATTCTGCATCTGCAGCAATTTTCTTGTGGACTAACAGGAAAATGTTTTCTCCTTTCCTGCTTCTAGGGAATGGATCTTGGAGGTCGATAAGGTGTGGCCACAGACTTTCTTTTGTTTGTACTTACCGATTGCACTGAGTTTAGAAGACTCCAGAATGGTCCACTCATCCTTTCCAGCAGTGGATCCAGTGCTTTGATTTCTTTGTAGCCGCTCTCACTGTCTGTGGTGACTGTACTCACTTAGCTTCTCAGCCAATAATAAAGAGAACTGCATCATGAGCTGTGTGTTTGGTGCTGTGTGAGTCCAGTTTCTCGCAGCCTTCCTGTCCCACTGTTACTTCCTCCCCACCTCTGCACTCAGTGCTGCGCTGAGGAGAAGGCGGCACACACTTTGCGAAATGAACTCTTGTCCTTCGGCCGCACCTGGTGTGTTGGGTCCCGGACACCGCACCTGGGAGAGAAATAAAGGCTGTGGAGAGGATACATGGGGAGTTAGTGGAATAGTTGCAGGGAGAGAGCTTTCACAGTCCTGTGGGTGGGCTGCAGAAGATGAACTGGGCCCAGAAATTCCTCAACACATCTGTATGAAAACCTCTGCTGTCTGTTTATAAATCAGCTCAACCTGGTGTCGGGCAAATTCCCCATGATTCTGGCAGTCTTGGCAGGTGTCGGGACAAGATGTGAAGGAAGTCAAGCCTTGCCCAACTCTCCAGTCAATGCCCTGATGCAGAGTGAGAGAGATGGTGGGAGTAACTCAACATTACTTCACTCTCACCCACTTGGTTTATTCACTCTTCTCACTCTTGCTTCCTATTTCATTACATTTTATACCTACGTTAAAAACAAGTGGGTGGCCGGAGAGAAGGTATGATCACTCAAGGATAAAGCAGGAACTTTATGTTTGGAATCAGAGGATGTGCACAAGATATTAAGCGAGTAATTTGCATCTGAATTCACCAAGGAGAAGGACATAGTGGGATTAGTGTGATGTGTACAAACATCCTCGGGCAGTTAGAGATCAAGATGGAAGTGGTGCTGGGTCTCTTGAAGACCATTGAGGTGGATAAATCCCCAGGGTCCTGATGAGTTCCATATCAAGTTATTGAGAGTTCATAAGTTCATAAGTGATAGGAGCAGAATTAGGCAATTTGGCCCAAGTCTGCTCCACCTTTCAATTATGGCTGATACATCTTTCCCTCTTTACCCCATTCTCCTGCCTTCTCCCCATAACCTCTGACACCTGTATTAACCAAGAATCTATCAATCGTTGCCTTAAAAAATATCCATTGACAGCATCCACAGCTTTCTGTGGCAAAGAATTCCACAGATTCAACACCCTCTGACTAAATAAATCTCCTTCCTAAAGGATCATCCTTCGATTCTGAGGCTATGACTTCTGGTCCGATACTCTCCCATTAGTGGAAATACCCTCTTCACATCCACTCGATCCAGGCCTTTCATTATTCAGTAAGTTTAATTGAGGTCCACCAAATCCTTCTAAACTCCAGCAAGTACACGCCCAGTGCCGTCAAACACTCATGTTTTAACCCAGTAATTCCTGGGATCATTCTCGTAAACCTCCTCTGGATCCTCTCCAGTGTCAGCACATCCTTCCTCAGATATGGGGTCCAAAATTGCCAATTTCTCCAAATGTTCTGACCAGTGCCTTATAGAGCCTCACCCAGCCACCGGTTAGTCATTGTGCCCTGGGGGTGCCTCCCGCAGCCGACCCTGAAGCATTCATAGTGATTTGAGCGCATGGGGTGGAGGGTGGAAGACATCGGTTTCGCTTACCGGCTTTTTGTTTCCTTGTGTCAGTTCCCGCCGTCTCTTCACTATCCCCTCCAGCCGTTGGGGGCGAGCACAGCAGGGCTTGGTGGCTTGTCTGTTGGGGAGGGGTTTCCCAGCTCCATGGTGAGTGAGCCTGGTCTGCTGTGGCACCATGGTCTGCTGTGCCTCACCACCTCACCCACTCTGCCCTATGTGGCAAGTTGCAAACTGTGAAGCCAGAGGGAGGAAAGATGCTAATTGAGCAGTCAAAGCAGCGAATTGTGTAGCAAAGTGTGTTGTGAAAGTAGCAAATTGTGTAGTGAAAGTAGTAAATAGGAATTGTGAACCCAAAGGAAGGAAAATAGGGGGGGGGGAGGGAGATAGAGGTGGGAGTCCAGGTGCTCCACAAACGGGGGGAGGGGAGGGGAAAGGGGGGTTGTGGGGGAGAAGGTGGAGGGGTGTGGTGAGATCAGTTAGAGGTTAACTAAAATTGTTGAATTCAATGTTCATGCCATTGGTTTGTAAACTATCCAAGTGGAACATATGGTGTTGTTCCTCCAATTTGCGTGCAGCCTCACTCTGGCAGTGGAGGTGGCCCAGATGAGAATGGTCAGTATGATAATGGGATGGGGAGTTTAAATAGTTAGTAACTGGGAGATCCAGTAGGCTTTGACGTACCGAGCGCAAGTGTTCAGCGAAACGGTTGCCAAGTCTACGCTTGGTCTCGCTGATGTACATGAGGCCACATCAGGAACAGTGGATGCAATAGAGGAGGTGAATGTGAACCTCTGTCTCAGCTGTATGGACTGCTGAGGTGCCTGGATGGAGGTGAGGGAGGAGGCATAGGGACAGGTGTTACCTCTCTTGCGGTTGCAGGGAATTCATGGGGAGGGGGTGGTGAGGGTGGCAAGGGAGGAGTGAACCAAAGAGTTGCAGAGGGAGCCATCTCTGCAGAAACGATATAGGGGTGAAGATGGGAAGATGTGACTGGTGGAGGGATCATGTTGGAGGTGTCAGAGGAAGGTGTGTTGAATGTGGAGACTGGTAGGGTGAAAGGTGAGGACCAGGGGAACTTTATCCTTGTCCCGTCTGGGGGGAGGGGTGCAAGCGTAGAACAATGGCACGAATGAGAGAATGATAGAATTAGGGAAACCACGTTTACTAAGGGATGTGGACACCTCGGGTGACGTAGAATGGAAGTCTCATCTTGGGAGCAGATATGGTGGTAATATAGATGGATTGGTTAATACATCAAAATACATCACACCAAAATAGGGGGAGTTGCAGCCATGGACAGAGCAGGATTTGGGCATGGAAATGGCAGGTGGCATTTAATCTGGGCAAGTGTCATGTGTTGCACATTTGGAGGTTGAACATAAGGGGAAAGCATCCAGTTAATGAATGACAAGACCCTAAACAACATTGATGAACAGAGGAATTGGGTTCCACATCTCCCTGAACGTGGGTGGTCATTGGTCGGCACGTTTCTCGGTGGGGCCGAAGTGTTTGTTTCCATGCCGTATCTCTGAACAAAACTAATCAGTCCCGATCCTAAACATCGCATATCCATGTTTTCCAATTGCTGCCTCAAGGTTCCAGCATCTGCAGTTCCTCGTGTCTATCTTATGCGCATTGATAGACGTCACTTTGCCAATGAGAAGGCAAGAATACTTTAGTTGTCTCCAGTAATTATGTACCTGTTAATTTGTGGAGGGATTCCCATGACGTTTAGTGGTGTGGGTGATGGGTCAAAAGTACCAAGTGGTATTTAGGGACAGGTTGTTATCAAAGCCTTCCATCACAGTGAGGAGGTGACTGGAGGAAACTCACTGTGATGGATGTTTCTTTTTTGTTTTGTGTTGGTTTTGTGATTGTGTGCGTTATTGCTTTATTTTTATTGCTTCTTATTGTTGGACTGTGCGTAACGGAATATCGTCCAAAAGACATGTTATTTTGGATAAAGGCTATCCTGATCTGATTGTGATGGTCGGCTGCTCTGGTAGGATAGATTGCATGGGATCCAAGGAGAGGAGGGAAAATTGACATCTTGGAAGGAAGCAGATGATTATGGTGGAAGGTTGCTTCTCCGACTTAAAGGCTATGACTACTGGTGTGCCTCAAGGTGTGGTGCTGGCCCATTGCTGTTTGTCCTCTATATCAATGATTTGGATGAGAACATACATGGCAAGATTAGCAAGTTTGCAGATGATACAGAAGTGGGTGGTAATGCAGATAGTGAAGATGTATGTCAAAAATTGCAGCAGGACCTTGATTGGTTGGCCAGGTGGTCTGAGGAATGGTTGATGTAATTTAATACAGATAAATGTGAGGTGTTGCATTTTGGGAAGTCTAACATGAGCAGCATCTACACAATCTGGTAGGGCTCTGGAGAGTGTGGTCGAGCAGAGGGATCTAGCAGTGCAGGTACATAGTTCCTTGATGGTGACGTCACAGGTAGAGAGGGTGGTCATGGAGGCTATGGTGCGTTGGCCTTCATCAGTCAGAGTACTGAGTATAGATGATGCAAGGTCTTGTTGCAGTTATATAAGACATTGTGGATATTTTTAAGGCCGAGATAGACACATTCTTGATTAGAACGGGTGTCAAGGGTTATTGGGAGAAGGCAGGAAAATGGGATTACAAGGCAGAGATCAGCCATGATTGAATGGCAGAATAGACTCGATGGGCTGAATGGCCTAATTCTACTCCTATAATTTGTGAACTTGTGAACATTGGTGAGGCCACATTTAGAGTATTACTAGACCAAGTGGACCCGTTGGGCCCAAACCTCTCCTGCATTGGTGCAGCACCCTCTCTTCCACCCCTCACCCCTCCAGATGTCCAGAGTCTCTTGCCCAGAGTAGGGGAATCGAGAACCAGAGAACATAGGTTTTAGGTAAATAGGAAAAGATTTTATAGGAAACTAAGGGGTAATTTTTTTGCATAAATGTGGTGGGTGTATGGAACGAGCTGCCAGTGGAGGTAGTTAAGACAGGGACAGTCATAATGTTTAACAAAAATTAGATACGTACACGGATAGGACATGTTTAGATGGATATGGGCCAAATGCAGGCAGGTGGGAGTAGTGTAGATGGGACATGTTGGTCGGTGTGGGCACGTTGGGCTGAAGGGCCCGTTTCAACGCTGTAAGACTCTATGACCCTATGTGACATTGAAACCACGGAGAATCCAGCTGAAAGGATGCGGGGCACAGCCATTGCGGTAGAAGGCACCAATGAGACTGAGGAAGAATGGTGCTACTTTCTTAGAATGGCCCAGACAGGGAGTGCAGATTCCCAGTGGCTTCATTTGTTGACTACATTAATTACCTGGAGGAGGGAAGGAAATGTACTGTAAGAGCTAATGATACAAAGTAGGTAAAACATAAAGGGCTGGGATAGTATTGGCAATTTTCCAATCAACTGGGACCACTCCTGACTCTAATAATTCCTGAAACATCACTACCTATGCCTCCATAACCTCTAAAGCCACCTATTCCAGAGCCCAAGGATGTAGTCCATTCAGCCCAGGTGACTTCACGCCTTTCAGCTTCCTAAGCACCTTCTCCCTGGTTTCTTATACTACTGGTTTGGTATTCAAATACACCTTTAATTCGGTATTTACCTCCCTTCTCACACCGGTCCCGATTTTAACCAACCTTACTCTCTTACCCCTTCTTAAACTTTCCATCCCATTAATTTGGGAGACTTTCGTAACATTTCCTGCACTCTTTCCGTTTAACGCCAGGCTTACACTTCCAATTTGCTGACCCCACGCGTCACTGTTTAGTTTCAAGCTCTATCCACAGCCCTAGTCACACGGTTTGCCAGGAGGCCGGTCCCAGTCGGGTTCAAGTGGAGTCCGTCCCGTCCGTACAGTTCCCTCCTTCCCCAATACTGGTGCCAATGTCCCACAAATTCAAACCCACTTCTTTCACACCAGTCTTTGGGCCACGTTTTCAACTCAAGATTTCAATTGTCCAAAAGACCACTTGGTCTGCCTTTAGAATTTGAAGTGTTTGGGGAACAAGAGAAAATCCAGAGAAAGAAATGGCCATTTGACCCATCAGTCCCACCACAAAGTGAAAATAGGAGCGAGTGAAGTGGTCTGTGTAAATAATCAGTTATTTATGAAATATTTGCCTGGATATTACATCTTAATTGGCCCCATTGATAATATAAATTGGACTCATATCATAAACAGATACTGGGACAATAAAGCGTTGAAATACAGTGCCACATTCTCCAGTCACACTTGGAGCTCACAAGACATTTCTGTGGCTTCCTGTTCATCTTGTGCTAATCTGTCGGTCAGTGATTGGTCCGCAGGAGTTTTATGTAGATTGCTGCAGCCAATTGCATTTGATTCCAATGGTTCCAAAAGCCTCCAAGATGCCAGGACTACAGGTATATAAGATGCAGCAGCATTGGAAACCTCATCCACACAGAGAGCTGGGAGAGAGACAGGTGGGAACGGCTAAGATCAAGTGTAGTATCTGTTCTGGCACAATCTAATGTTCTTATAAGAACAGTGTAAGTATAAGAGCAGTATTTGCATTGGATCATCGACGAGGAGCGGAGGTCAGGAGCACGTGTCTGGTTTAGGGGTGGATCCATGCTGGTTGGGTAACCAACCTAACACCCTTATCCAGGTGGGATGGCAGTAGCAAGTGGAGCTGGAGGGCAGGGTATCCGGAATACCCTGGGTGTATCGGTGAAGGACCTCAAGGAGGGGAACCCTTTCTCAAGGGATCTCTTCATCAAGAAGGTGCTGCTGGAGGCCTGTGGATTCAAGGCCGGGGACATCTTCTGCCTCCAGGACTTCCCAGGTAACGGATATTTCGACGTTACCTTCCAAACCCCGGCGGGATGGCAGAAGTTGCTGCAGGACTTCCGGGAGAAGGGGGATGAAGCCCCGCTGTCGCTCCTGAAGGTGCAGCCGCTCTTCACCCTCCCCACCCAGAGGGAACGAATGATCACGGTGCACATGTTTAACCCACATGTGCCCGTCGTGGATGTCCTCACCTTCCTTGCGCGCTACGTCGAAGGGGCCTGGAACTGCGTGGACATAAAGGACTTGTTCGGGATCTGGACGAGCAAGAGGCAAGTAAAGGTGAAGCTGAGGGTGGACGGGAAGGGATTCATCGTCCACCCTCCCTCGGTGTTCGCTATCGGAGGGAACCGGGGCTACATGACGTACGCGGGGCAGCCCAGGGTGTGCAGGAAATGCAACAAACCTGGGCACGTGGCGGCAGAATGCAGGACAGTCGTCTGCAGAAACTGCAAGTTAGAAGGCCATGAGACAAGGGATTGTAAAGAGAGTAAGAGCTGCAACCTGTGTGGGGAGGCAGGCCACCTTTACAGGGCCTGCCCTAAAAGAGCAAGCACTTATGCACAGGCGATAAGAGGGGCCGCTGCCAGCACCCCCAGGGTGGACGAGACGCCTCCTACCACGGAAAAAGTCCAAAAAGGAAAGGAGAGCAGGGGCGAGGACAACGCGACCACCAGGAGCCCCCAACCGCAGGACAGAGCCCCCCAGGCCCCTGCCCACGAGGGTGAGTCGATGGAAGAGGGGGAACAGGAAGAGGAGGAATGGAAGGTGGTACAGTCGAGGAAAACATTGAAGGCTGTGCGCACGGAGAAAAAGGCGGAGGGGGTAAGCAAGTCCCAAAAAAGAGTCCTCTCCCAGGACGAGGCCAGCAGCCTCTCCGCATCGGAGGATGAGACGACCAGGAAGAGCCGACAACGGAGGCAGAGGCAGAGGAATAAAACGGGGGAGGAGGAAGGTAAGAGAAAGAACGTGTCTGTTGTCTCCCAGCCCCAGGAGACTGGGAGCAGTGCCAATGGGCCCCAGCCCCAGGAGACCGTGAGCGGCACAACGGCCAATGGGCCCCTGCTCCGGGAGACCGTGAGCGGCACAACGGCCAATGGGCCCCTGCTCCGGGAGACCGGGAGCGGCACAATGGCCAATGGGCCCCAGCTCCGGGAGACCGGGAGCAGTGCAGTGGCCAATGGGCCTCAGCTCCGGGAGACCGGGAGCAGTGCAGTGGCAAATGGGCCCCAGCTCCAGGACACTGGGAGCAGCGCAGTGGCTTCGCCAGAAAATACACCCTGTGCTGAGGAAGCCACCAACCTGTACCACTACCTGTGCGACAAAAACATACAGGAACTCAGCCAGATGATTGGCATGCGGGAGGATCGCCTGGGACAATAAAGGACAATGGAGCTGAAACTGGCATCCTTAAACGTGCGCAGTGTGAAGAGCACTGCGCGATGTGTATCCGCCTTGCAGTACCTGGCCAAGGTAAAGGCGGATGTGACTTTTTTACAGGAGTGCGGGCTGCCACACCTTCGCTGCTATCGGAGGTGGTCGCGATGGTGGCCCCACGGACTGTCGGTATGGTCGGGGGGAAATGATTGTCGTGCGTCCGGTCTGGGGATCTTGCTGCGGGGAGGGGGCTTCACCATCACTGAGGTAAGGGAGGTGGTGGGGGGTCGTCTCTTGGTGGTGGATGTAATGTACCGTGGTTCTCCGCTCCGGCTGATTAATGTGTATGCCTCACCCAGGTGGAGCGAGCGGGTGGCCGTCCTCCAGCAGCTCCCACCGCTGCTGGCCACGTCTAGACCGCTCGTTCTGGCCGGTGACTTCAACTGCATCATCGATGCAGCTGGACGATCTGGCAGTGCCAACCACAGACTGGACGGCACCTCCAAACTCCTGGTGGAAACGGTCAAAGATGCAAAGCTGCGCGACGCCTTCAGTGACCCTGCAGGCGGAGTCCAGCCACGGTTCACCTGGTCAGGACCGAACGGTTCAGCCCAGTCCCGGATAGACTTCCTCTTCACATCGAGGGCCGTCACGGTCAGACACACCGACCTCGCGCCGGTGTTCTTCTCTGACCACTGCCTCCTTCAGGCCACCTGTCACCTACAGGAGGACCGGAAGGCGGGCAGAGGGACGTGGAAGCTAAACGTGGAGCTGTTGACCCCGGAGAACGTTAAGGAGCTAAAGAGGGACTACGCATGTTGGAGAACTGTGAGGCCCCTCTTTGACTCCCAGACACTCTGGTGGGAGGCAACAAAGGAGAACATCAAGAAGTTCTTCGTCTCCAAAGGTGTTCAGAGAGCAAGACAGGGTAAGAGGGAACTGTGTCAACTCCAGACAGATTTGCAGCAGCTACTCCTTCTGCAGAGGAGAGGGGTGGATGTGAGGGAGGAACTGAGAGAGTTGAAGGGCCGGCAAGCTCGGCTCTTTACCTCTGAATCCTCCAAAATCATCTTCCGGTCCAGGGTCCGCCATGTTGAGCAGGATGAGACGTGCTCACGTTACTTCTTCCATAAGGTTCACAGGGGGAGCTCTGTGATCAAAAGCCTTAGGGAGGAGGACGGCTCGGTAACATCCTCGCAGACAGACATGCTCAAGATCTGCAGATCCTTTTATAAGGATCTGTACGATGTAAAGACCACAGACAGCACCGCCTCCCAAAACTTCCTGTCCTCCATCACGGAAGTCTTGGACGGCAGCAAGCGGGAGAGTCTGGACCAACCACTGACCCTGGAGGAGCTGACTGGCTCCATCCGTTCCTTTGACTCGAGTAAAACTCCCGGAGGCGATGGCTTACCGGCAGAGTTGTACTCGGCTCTGTGGGACTGGGTGGGCCCGGACCTGCTGGAAGTGTACAACGATATACTTCTAGCCGGCAGCATGTCAGACTCTATGAGGAAGGGCAACATCACCCTGATCTACAAGCAGAAGGGGGAGATGAATGACTTAAGGAATTGGAGACCCATCACATTGTTGAATGTAGACTACAAGATCCTGTCTAAGGCCATCGCCAACCGGGTCAAGTCTGCTCTGGGACAGGTGATCCACCCGGACCAAACCTGTGCTGTACCTGGCAGGAAAATCTCAGACAGCCTGGTGCTGCTGAGAGATACCATTGCCTACGTGCAGGACAGATGGGTGGATGCCTGCCTGGTCAGCTTGGACCAGGAGAAGGCCTTCGACAGGATATCGCACACGTACATGAGGGACGTGCTCTCCAAAATGGGCTTTGGGGAGGGAATCAAGAAGTGGATACAACTGCTCTACTCCGATATCTGTAGTGCAGTCCAAATTAATGGGTGGGAATCAGACAGCTTCCCCGTCAGGTCTGGAGTCAGGCAGGGTTGCCCTCTTTCCCCTGTCTTGTTCGTCTGTTGCATTGAACCCTTTGCCGAATCCATCAGGAAGGATGCGAGCATAAGAGGAGTGACACTGCCAGGCAGTGGGGGCACTCAGGTCAAGGCCTCCCTGTACATGGACGATGTCGCCGTCTTCTGCTCGGACCCAGGGTCGGTCCGCAGACTGATCAGCGTCTGCGACCAGTTTGAGTTGGCCACGGGGGCCAGGGTAAACCGCAAGAAGAGCGAGGCCATGCTCTTTGGCAACTGGCCCGACCGATCTTCCATCCCCTTCACCATCAAGCCTGACTTCCTGAAGGTGCTGGGGATCTGGTTCGGGAAGGCTGGGGCATGTAACAAAAATTGGCTGGAGTGGATAGCCAAGGTGGGGAAGAAGCTGGAGCTGTGGAAGCAGCGCTCCCTCTCCATCACGGGGAAAAACCTGGTCATCAGGTGTGAGGTGCTCTCGGGGCTGCTGTACTTGGCGCAAGTGTGGCCCGTCCCTCCCTCCTACGCCACGGGGATCACCCGGGCCGTTTTCCGTTTCATCTGGGGGTCGGCGATGGACCGGGTGCGACGAGCCACAATGCACAAGTCGGCAGACAACGGGGGAAAAGACGTGCCCAACGTCGCCCTCATTCTGATGGCCACTTTCGTGTGTGGCTGCATCAGGCGGAGCATAGAGCCAAGGCACGTGGGCACCAAATGCCACTACCTGCTGAGGTTCTACCTGTCCCCGGTGTTGCGAAGGATGGGCCTGGCGCAGATGCCACGCAATGTGCCAGTCAGCTGGACATTGCCGAACCATCTGTCGATTGTGGACAGGTTCTTCCGGACCAACACCTTTGACCACAAGTCCATCGGGCAGTGGTCAGCACGGAACGTCCTGCAGGCACTGCAGGGGAATGACTCCATGGATCCTGTGGCGTGGTTCCCAGAACAGACAGCCCAGCTTGTCTGGCAAAATGCCTCATCGCCAGTACTCACCAACAAGCACCAAGACCTGGCTTGGCTGGCGGTGAGGGGAGCCCTCCCAGTCAGATCCTTCCTGCACCGCCGGAACCTCACTACCAGCGCACGCTGCCCTCGGGACGGCTGCTACGGAGAGGAAACGGTGGCCCACCTCTTCAAAGAGTGTGGATTTGCCAGGAGAGTCTGGAGAGGTCTGCAGGGGTCCCTGTCACGATTCATTCCGAGCAGCTCCGTCACAGAGGACTCTGTGCTCCACGGACTGTTCCCAGGGACGCATTCCGAGACTGACATCGAGTGCTGCTGGAAGGTCATCAACTCGGTGAAAGATGCTCTTTGGTCTGCCCGATCCTTGTTGACCTCCCAGCGGAGCGAGCTGTCCGTCAAGGAATGTTGCCGACTGGCCCACTGCAGACTGCAGGAGTACGTGCTGAGGGACGCTCTGAAGCTCGGTGCAGCCAACGCCAAGGCCCTGTGGGGGAGGACCACAGTCTAGGGTCCTTCCGCTGCTGGACATGGGGGGCAGGGTGTGGTGGAGAGAGACGCCCCTCCAAATAAGGGATATGTATGTAAATGTATGTAAATGTCTAAGTAAATGCCTGTATTGAATATGTAACCTCCGGAAATGTCGGATGGGTTTGTTTAAAAAAGATGTTTTGTAAATGATATTTATTACTTGAATAAAGTATTTTTTGATTAAAATTTTTTTTTTTTTAAAGCAGGATATGCCCACCTTCACTCTGAAACTTGACACTAATGAATCGTTTTCTTGGGTTTCAGTTTCGAGGAAGAAAACGTGATGCTGGTGTGGTTTTGGTGCTGACAGCACTGCTTGCCAGTGATGTGACAGGTAAGGTCCATTGATTCCAGGAGCTTTAGAAATATATTGGTGTGAGGAATGAATGCACTGTGTTGGGTCTGTGGGTCATGGGAATTTGTAGACATTGGGAATGGTCAATAGACAATAGACAATAGACAATAGGTGCAGGAGTAGGCCATTCAGCCCTTCGAGCCAGCACCGCCATTCAATGCGATCATGGCTGATCACTCTCAATCAGTACCCCGTTCCTGCCTTCTCCCCATACCCCCTCACTCCGCTATCCTTAAGAGCTCTATCCAGCTCTCTCTTGAAAGCATCCAACGAACTGGCCTCCACTGCCTTCTGAGGCAGAGAATTCCACACCTTCACCACTCTCTGACTGAAAAAGTTCTTCCTCATCTCCGTTCTAAATGGCCTACCCCTTATTCTTAAACTGTGGCCCCTTGTTCTGGACTCCCCCAACATTGGGAACATGTTTCCTGCCTCTAATGTGTCCAATCCCCTAATTATCTTATATGTTTCAATAAGATCCCCCCTCATCCTTCTAAATTCCAGTGTACACAAGCCCAATCGCTCCAGCCTTTCAACATACGACAGTCCCGCCATTCCGGGAATTAACCTAGTGAACCTACGCTGCACGCCCTCCATAGCAAGAATATCCTTCCTCAAATTTGGAGACCAAAACTGCACACAGTACTCCAGGTGCGGTCTCACCAGGGCCCGGTACAACTGTAGAAGGACCTCTTTGCTCCTATACTCAACTCCTCTTGTTACGAAGGTCAACATTCCATTGGCTTTCTTCACTGCCTGCTGTACCTGCATGCTTCCTTTCATTGACTGATGCACTAGGACACCCAGATCTCGTTGAACTCCCCCTCCTCCTAACTTGACACCATTCAGATAATAATCTGCCTTTCTATTCTTACTTCCAAAGTGAATAACCTCACACTTATCTACATTAAACTGCATCTGCCATGTATCCGCCCACTCACACAACCTGTCCAAGTCACCCTGCAGCCTTATTGCATCTTCCTCACAATTCACACTACCCCCCAGCTTAGTATCATCTGCAAATTTGCTAATGGTACTTTTAATCCCTTCGTCTAAGTCATTAATGTATATCGTAAATAGCTGGGGTCCCAGCACCGAACCTTGCGGTACCCCACTGGTCACTGCCTGCCATTCCGAAAGGGACCCATTTATCCCCACTCTTTGCTTTCTGTCTGTCAACCAATTTTTTATCCATGTCAGTACCCTACCCCCAATACCATGTGCCCTATGTGGGACCTTGTCGAAGGCTTTCTGAAAGTCGAGGTACACCACATCCACTGACTCTCCCCTGTCAATTTTCCTAGTTACATCCTCAAAAATTCCAGTAGATTTGTCAAGCATGATTTCCCCTTCGTAAATCCATGCTGACTCGGAATGATCCTGTTACTGCTCTCCAAATGCTCAGCAATTTCGTCTTTTATAATTGACTCCAGCATCTTCCCCACCACTGATGTCAGACTAACTGGTCTATAATTACCCGTTTTCTCTCTCCCTCCTTTCTTAAAAAGTGGGATAACATTTGCTATCCTCCAATCCACAGGAACTGATCCTGAATCTATAGAACATTGAAAAATGATCTCCAATGCTTCCACTATTTCTAGAGCCACCTCCTTAAGTACCCTGGGATGCAGACCATCAGGCCCTGGGGATTTATCAGCCTTCAGTCCCATCAGTCTACCCAAAACCATTTCCTGCATAATGTGGATTTCCTTCAGTTCCTCCATCACCCTAGGTTCTCCGGCCCCTAGAACATTTGGGAGATTGTGTGTATCTTCCTCAGTGAAGACAGATCCAAAGTAACGGTTTAACTCGTCTGCCATTTCTTTGTTCCCCATAATAAATTCCCCTGCTTCTGTCTTCAAGGGACCCACATTTGCCTTGACTATTTGTTTCCTCTTCACGTACCTAAAAAAACTTTTGCTATCCTCCTTTATATTATTGGCTAGTTTACCCTCGTACCTCATCTTTTATCCCCGTATTGCCTTTTTAGTTAACTTTTGTTGCTCTTTAAAAGAGTCCCAATCCTCTGTCTTCCCACTCTTCTTTGCTATGTTATACTTCCTCTCCTTAATTTTTATGCTGTCCCTGACTTCCCTTGTCAGCCACAGGTGTCTCTTACTCCCCTTAGAGTCTTTCCACCTCTTTGGAATAAATTGATCCTGCAACCTCTGCATTATTCCCAGGAATACCTGCCATTGCTGTTCTACCGTCTTCCCTGCTAGGGCCTCCTTCCAGTCAATTTTGGCCAGCTCCTGCCTCATGCCTCTGTAATCCCCTTTGCTATACTGTAATACCGACACTTCCGATTTTCCCTTCTGCCTTTCCATTTGCAGAGTAAAACTTTTCATGTTGTGATCACTGCCTCCTAATGGCTCTTTTACCTCTAGTCCCCGGGATGTGGTAGGAAATGTCTCTTGTCTGGGATACTCATCTCACAGCTGCTGAGTTGGAAGGTGAGTTGGAGACTCTCCTCCACATCAGGAGACAGAGATTTCTCCACGGTGACGCTTCACAGGAAAACAGAGTTGCAGGAAGAGGGATATGTGACTCTCTGTCAGGAACCCAGGAGATGCAGAGGAGAAGGTTCTGCAGGCACTGGTCCAATGCAACGGGTGCCGTGTACTTGCCCGCTGTGAGGGTGAGGATGGAGGCTTGAGGGAGGATGGCCAGAGTGCTGGCAATGGTACAGAGGGAGTGAGTCCTGGGTTGGGGAGTGAAAAAGGATGGAGTTACGAGTGATTTGATATTCAACTGTTTACTGTTGTTTGTCTGCAACTCCATGTTAATCTGCAGATTAACTTTCAGTCTTGCACGTGCAAGGACATCCATGTCCCTTTGATCCTAAATGTTGCCGACCACTTTCCATTTAAAAAATATTCTCCTTTTCTCATTTTTATTACAAAGTTGATGATTTCATATTTTTGCCTCTTTATTCCATCTGCACATTCAATTCAGTCTCATTCCCCGTGAGGTCTCTTTGCATCTTCCTCACATCTCCCTCTGCCACCAGTTTTGTGTCAGCAGCTGTCTTGATGCACGTCTCCCAGTACCTTCATCCAAATCACTGATGCTGTTTGTAAACTGATGGGTTTGTCCCTGCGACACACTCCAGGGTATCGGTATCTTCATGGTCACCACTCCCCACACCTTGGGTTGCAGGTCATCAGTCCTTGAGGATTTATTACCATTCAGCACCTTTAGTTCTCCAATAGTTGTGTTCAGCTGATGATCATTTCTTTCACCTTCTCCTTCCATCTGCGTCTATTGGCCTCTCTGTTTACTTGACTTTTCCTTTCTTTCCAGGAAGACAGACAAACAAAGTTGTTTAATTTCACTGTCGTTTGCTTATTCCTTAATAACATTTCTCTCTCTCACTCTGCAAGGGGTGTGCAGACATATTTTCCCATTTTCATCTGTGCAGAAATATTCAGTCAGTTTTTAATTTTCACACAGTATTACTCTCCAACTCTACTTTTCCTCACTAAAACCTTGGTTCAATTTGGGTGAAATTTGTTTTATTTGTTGAGGTTGATGAAGAGCACTTTGAATCATCTCCAATTCCTCAGTTTAGTCTCGTTTGGAAAGAATATAAGCCTTTTGGTTTATCTTTTTGTTTAATCACTTGCCGTGCATGGACCACTCTTTGTTCTGTATTTTCTGTATCTTAAGCAGTGTCTATACTGTATCTGTTATGAACTGTGGGTTAATTCTCTAATTGCTAACCATTGCTTCTCCTTTCTTTCCTGTGAACATATTCTCACTATCACATGCCCGATCTGTATATAATCATGGTTTTTTTTTTAAATTAATTTTATTTAAATTTTAACAAAACACATACATATATGTTACAGCTCATCGTGATACCTACATTATAAATTCGATTATACATTATAAATTCGATTATACATATATTGTTCTGTATTATCTCCCCACCCACAACCCCCCTCCCCCCACCCCCAGTTAGAAAAAAGAGGAAAAAGGAGAAGAAGGAAAGGAAGAAGGAAAGGAAGAAAGAAGGAAAGGAAAGAAGGAAAGAAGGAAAGAAGGAAAGAAGGAAAGAAGGAAAGAAGGAAAGAAGGAAAGAAGGAAAGAAGGAAAGAAGGAAAGAAGGAAAGAAGGAAAGAAGGAAAGAAGGAAGGAAGGAAAGAAAGAAAGAAAGAAAGAAAGAAAGAAAGAAAGAAAGAAAGAAAGAAAGAAAGAAAGAAAGAAAGAAAGAAAGAAAGAAAGAAAGAAAGAAAGAAAGAAAGAAAGAAAGAAAGAAAGAAAGAAAGAAAGAAAGAAAGAAAGAAAGAAAGAAAGAAAGAAAGAAAGAAAGAAAGAAAGAAAGAAAGAAAGAAAGAAAGAAAGAAAGAAAGAAAGAAAGAAAGAAAGAAAGAGGGAGAGAAAGAAAGGGAGGGAGGGAGGGAGGGAGGGAGGGAGGGAGGGAGGGAGGGAGGGAGGGAGGGAGGGAGGGAGGGAGGGAGGGAGGGAGGGAGGGAGGGAGGGAACCTGGAGACAAGAAGGAAACACTTCCGGCTAATTTCTTGTTAAATTCTTTTTAAGGGTATCAAAACAATCCTGAAATTAAATATTTCCAATTCTTAATCCTAGTTTTAAAGTGAATGGGTTCCAAAGTTTCAAAAAGAAATCATATCTATTTCTCAGATTATAAGTAGCTTTTTCTAATGGGATACAACTACGCATTTCTGCATACCATCTTTCAATTCTTATTTCCTTATGATCTTTCCAAGTGACCGCTACACATTTTTTTGCTATTGCTATTGCTATTTTGAGAAATCTTTCCTGATATTTATCTAAAATTAATCTTGGTAATATTCCTTTAGTATCTCCCAATAAAAACAACCTTGAATCCAATGGTAAGGTCTTATTCATCAATTGTTCCAAAAAGTTTTTTAGGTCTTTCCAAAAAGGAATTACCTTCGGACATGCCCATGTGGAGTGTAAAAAAGTACCCACATCCTGGTTGCATCTAAAACAAATGTCAGGTAAATTTGGATTTAAATTGTTTAATTTTTTCGGAGTTAAATATAATTGATATAAAAAATTATATTGTACTAAACTATATCTCACATTAATAATATTTTTCATACTTTCTAAACACAATCTTTCCCAACTTGGTTCATCAATGCTAATATTCAGATCTGTTTCCCACCTTTGTCTTGATTTTTGAATTCCTGTCTTTGGACTAGATTTTTGTAATAATTTATACATTGCAGATATATTTTTTTTAGTTCCCTTGCCCTGAATCAGGGATTCAATTCCTCTAATTTGAAATAAAAACATTGAATTACCTAACTTTTCCCTTAAAAAAGATTGTAGTTGATAATAGAAAAAAATACTGTTCCCTGGAATTTGATATTTGTTTCTCAATTGAGAAAATGTCAAAAAATTATTTCCTTCATAGCAATCTCCTATATGTTTAATACCCTTCTGTTCCCAGATTTGTAATATTTGATTATTCCAAGCAAACGGCAGCAATCTATTTTTTACTAATGGAGTTTTAGCTGTTAGAAAGAATCTTTTATCATTAGCTTTAACTGTTTTCAACAATATATTAATTAAATGTTTTAGCAAAGGTGACTCTTGATCCTTAACTAATAGCTTTGCTTCCCATTTATAGATAAATTCTTCTGGGCATAGTTCTTTTATTTTATCCATTTCAATTTTAACCCATGCTGTTTTTCCACCCTCTTGATAAAAGGATGAAATAAAACTCATTTGTGCTGCCAGATAGTAATTTTTAAAATTTGGTAATTGCAGTCCACCTAATTCAAATTTCCATGTTAATTTTTCCATAGACACTCTTGGCATTTTACCTTTCCAAAGAAAATTTCTCACAATTTTATTCAATTCTTGAAAAAAATTATTTGGTAAAGGTATAGGCAGTGTTTGGAATAAATACTGTATCCTCGGAAAAATATTCATCTTAATACAGTTCACTCTCCCTAGCAATGTAATTGGAAGATTCATCCATTTCTTCAAGTCCTCATCTATTTTTTTAATTAGTGGTTTATAATTTAGTTTATACAGATTATTTAACTTATTATCTACTTTAACCCCTAGGTACTTCATGCCTTCTTTTTGCCATTTAAACTGACTTTCTCTTTTACATTGATCATAATTACCTTCAAAAAGTGGCATTATTTCAAGTTTTATCTTTATTAATTTTGTATCCTGATACTTTCCCATATTCTTCCAGTCTGAAATATAATTTTCTTAAGGATTCCAATGGTCTAGTAAGACAAATTAAAACATCATCTGCAAATAAAGTAATTTTGTGATTTTCCTGATTAACTTTAAATCCTTCAATGTCTAAATCTGATCTTATTAGCTCTGCCAGAGGTTCAATGGCCAATACAAATAAAGCTGGTGACAAGGGACGTCCCTGTCTACTAGATCTTTCCAAATTAAATGATTGAGAAGATTGGCCATTTGTCACCACTTTGGCTTTAGGTTGTTTATAAAGAGCTTTTACCCAGTTAATGAAACCATTTCCCAATCCGTACTTCTCTAATACTTTAAATAAAAAATCCCATTCTCACCTGTCAAACGCCTTTTCAGCATCTAAAGCAACTGCTACGCTCAATTCCTTTATTTTCTGTGCTAAATGTAAAATACTTATAAATCTTGCTACATTATCAGATATTTTCCTTTTTTTGACAAACCCAGTTTGGTCCTCTTTAACCAGCTTCGGTAAATATTCTGCCAATCTCCTTGCCAAAAGCTTAGCAACTATTTTATAATCTGCATTCAACAATGATATTGGTCTATAAGAAGATGCATTTAAAGGGTCTTTCCCTTTTGTTTGAATTACGGTTATAATTGCCATTGAGAAGGATTCTGGTAATGTAGAAGTTTTTTCCGCTTGATGTATCACTTCCATAAATACTGGTAACAACAAATCTTTAATTTTTTTATAGAACTCAGGCGGGAAACCATCTTCCCCTGGAGATTTATTACTTGGTAAAGAATATAATACTTCCTCCACTTCTCTCAAAGTAAAGGAGGCATTTAGTCCCATCTGCTCCTCATTAGAGATTGTTGGTAATTGTATCTTGGATAAAAAATTATTTATCTTAATTTCATCCTTTTCAGATTCAGAATGGTACAGATTAGTGTAGAATTGCTTAAATACCTCATTGATTTCTCTAGGTTTATAAGTAATAATGTTTTGATCTGTTCTAATTGAATTTATTGTTCTTAATATTTGTTCTTCTTTCAGTTGCCATGCCAATACCTTGTGCGCTCTTTCTCCTAATTCATAATATCTTTGGTTAGTTCGTAATATTAGTTTTTCTGTTCTGTAAGTATGTAAAGTATTGTATTGAAATTTTTTATTTGCAAGTTGTATTTTTTTCGTATCTGAAGAAGCTTTCTGTAAGTCTTTTTCTACTACGGTGATTTCTTTTTCTAATCTTTCAGATTCCTTCCTATAATCTTTCTTTATCTTAGATGAGTAGCTTATAATTTGGCCTCTCAAATAAGCCTTCATTGCATCCCATACAATAAATTTATCATCAACTGAATTTAAATTTGTTTCCAAAAATAATCCAATTTGTCCTCGAATAAAATCACAAAAGTCTTGCCTTTTCAATAGTAAAGAGTTGAGTCTCCATCTATACACTGACTGTTCTTTATCTGGCATCGTAATTTTCATTAGTAATGGTGAGTGATCCGATAGCAATCTAGCCTTGTAATCTATTTGTATTATTCTACCCCTTAATTGAGCTGAAATCAAAAATAGATCTATTCTTGAATATGTATCATGTCTATTGGAATAAAAGGAGTAGTCTCTTTCCCTGGGATGGCTTTTCCTCCAAACATCTATTAAATTTAAAATTTCCATTAAATTCAAGGTTGTCTTCGCTGCTCTTGTCCTTGTCGTTGTCCTTGTTGATCTATCCATTACTGGATCTAAACAAAAATTGAAATCTCCCCCTATCAATATATTATCATGTGCTTCCGCCAGATTTAAAAAGGTACCCTGCACAAACTTCTCATCATCTAAATTTTTGTGCATATATATTCATTAAGGTCCACAATTCTGAGAAAATTTGACAATGTACCATTACAAATCTACCTACTGGGTCACTTACAATATTTTGTATCTTAATTGGTAGCGTTTTCTTAAATAGGATAGCAACCCCTCTTGCTTTTGAGTTAAAAGAAGATGCGACCATACTTCCTACCCAATCTCTCTTTAACTATTGATGTTCTTTTTCCGTTAGATGTGTTTCTTGCAAGAAAGCTATATCTACTTCCAATTTTTTCATCTGTGTTAAAATTCTCTTCCTTTTTATCGGTCCATTTAACCCATTCACATTATAGCTTAAAAAATTTAATTTGTTATCCATTCATTCCTTTTTTTTTTTTCCTTTTTCCTTACCTTGATACCTCTTCCAGTATTTACATTGTGCCGTATTTCAGTGTGCTCCCCTCCATAGTCCAGGTATAAAAACAGAAAAGGAAAAAGAGAGATAGAGAAATAAACCCTCCCTCTAATGTTGTTAATAAATAGATTAGCAACATTACCCCCCTCTATTATACGAGGTGTGGTCCGCACCACACTTGTGCCCATGATTATGGTGGAGCATCCACATTCTCCAACCCCCCCCGATGTATCAAGTACTTCTAAAAATTAACAATCCTTAATACAATTAATCCCCTCTATAGTATACAGATCTTATTAATAATCATTCATTCATGAGTCTTCTTAAGCATTTCTCGATGGCAATTCTTCCGCATACTCTTCTTCTTTGACAAAGTCTTTAAAAAAATTATTTTCTCCAGTGTTGATCATAATCTTCAAATTAGCCGGATACAGTAAAATAAACCTATGGCCCTTCCATAGAATATTTTTTGCCTTATTAAATTCTTTTTTTCTGCTCAACAAGACATTACTGATGTCTGGGTAAAAGATTATTTTAGTACCTTCATGTTCTATTGGTTTTCCCTCTCTTATATTATTCCCGACTGTTTTGAAAACCAATTCTCGATCTTGGTATCTTAATAATGTAATCAACACAGATCTTGGCTTTTGATTAGCCGAGGGTATCGGTCTTAGAGCCCTATGTGCTCTTTCTATTTCCATCCGACCTTGTTTGTCTATTCCCAGAGTAGTCACTATCCAATCTTGAAAAAAGTTAATTGGGTCTTCCCCCTCCACTCCCTCTGGCAAACCAACAATTTTAACATTATTTCTCCTGCTATAGTTTTCCAAGGCATCCAACTTCTCCGCCGTCTTTTTGCTTTCAATTGCTGCAGCAGTAATACTGTCTTCATTTTTTTCCACTCTAGATTTTAACATTTCATTTTCCATTTGTATATTATCCACTTTATTTGTCACTGTTTGAAAATTCTCCTCCATTTTTTCAAAGTCTTATGCAATTTCTTGTTATCTCTCCTCATTAATTTGTTATCTCCTTCAATTTTCTTAAGCCTGTTAATAATTTCTTGAAACATCGTTTTCATATTAGTCTCTGTATCTTCTTGATTTTCTTCTTCCTCATTTCCACTTCCACTGCTAGTGGGGTCTCCCGTTACCTCATCATCACTCGTGTCCGAAAGTCCAGACTCGACTTCAGCAGCCTCTCGGCAAACAGTGGGCCTTTTTGGTAACTCACGGTGACCCCCTCGTATTTTGCCCCAAGTCAAAGAGCGCTTGCTGGGAGTAGCCGACTCCAGCTTCGTACCGGAACCCTCCCCAGACTCACCGCCTGCCGAGGGGTCACCAAATCCAGTCCCCTGCTCCATCAGAGCTGTGGGCCTACCTTCGATTTTTTTTCTTGATTCCTTTGTTGGATTTCCTTGCTTCTGTGGCCGTTGTACTCCTCTTTTTTCTTTCTTGGAAGGCATCCGTACGTTCTGTATACTTTCTGTATACGTTCTGATTTCATTTAAAGTACTTGATTTCCTTTAGTTCATCTTTTTTTAGCAGTTTAGGGCTTTGTTTTCGGGAGTGCTGAAAAGTTATGTCTACTCAGCCAAGCATTGGACACGCCCCCCCTATATAATCATGGTTATGCTGTGTTTCCATTTTATGAACTAAGTTCATTTTATGAACTAAGTTCATTTTATGAACTAAGTTCATTTCACTCCTCTGACTTTATCCCATCATTTACTGTCCTGGCCACCCCTCTTTTTTTCATTTTGCCGATCCCCATGCCAGTTTAAAGGTCGCATTTAATTCCAAATTCATCACTTTGCAACCACATGAAAACCATTGACGTGTTTGTGATGCAAATGTGTCCGAGGAAGGTGGACTGAGGGAGGGGATCAGGGGGAGGGGAGATGAGGAAAGAAGTGTGCACATGATGTTATGTCAGTGCACACACCGAGTGTATCAGTAGGTGGTCAAAGTGATTTTAATTCCATGTGGTGCGTATGTGTGTGTGCATGTGGCATGTGACCAGTGGGAGGGTCATGAGGGTAAAAATCTAATTTTACTCAAGTGACAGAATTCTCGCGTTGTTGTGGAACAGAGAAACGTTAATGCACAACAACACAGCTCTGTGAGAGTCGTGCTACAGGTGGTGAAGGTGTTTGGCACGCTTGCCCTCATCGAAGATTAAAGGAGTTGTCATCCATGTTACAGCTGTACATGATGTTGGTGAGACCCCACTAGGAAATTGTGCTACCAGATCTGGTGGGCTTGAGTTATAAAGTGGGGGTGGTTAAAAATTAATAAGGTGCAGCAATCGAACATAGATATCACAGTGTAGGGGAGAAAAAACTGGAGGGCATGTTATTCCCCATGAGGGTGGCAGAGGAAGTAGTACAGGCAGGTACATTTACAATGTTTTAGAGACATTTTGACAGATTTATGTATAGGAAAGGATGAGAGGATAGGGGCCAAATGCAGACAAATGGGACTCGCTGACAAAGCCCCATTGGTCGGTGAGTTGGTTGAAATCTGAATTCTCTTTAACTGACAGAAACAACCGATACTTTGGGACTGCAGGAGACTCAGCAAGACCTTGAAATGTGCCACATAGTGAAAGGGCAGTGTGATGAAAACTGGTTTTATTTTCCTGCCTTAAGATCCTGTTACCGTTTTTTTCTGTGACAAAAGGACCTGGTCGGAAGCTGAGGTAAGTCCCTGAAACCAGTGGTTGTTCTGGGAGGCCTGGGGAACATTGCCCTCTGCTGGTTCATTCCCA
>NW_027601876.1:60000-65593 GCF_053455715.1 Rhinoraja longicauda | reverse complement strand
ACCCTAACCCTAACCCTAACCCTAACCCTAACCCTAACCCTAACCCTAACCCTAACCCTAACCCTAACCCTAACCCTAACCCTAACCCTAACCCTAACCCTAACCCTAACCCTAACCCTAACCCTAACCCTAACCCTAACCCTAACCCTAACCCTAACCCTAACCCTAACCCTAACCCTAACCCTAACCCTAACCCTAACCCTAACCCTAACCCTAACCCTAACCCTAACCCTAACCCTAACCCTAACCCTAACCCTAACCCTAACCCTAACCCTAACCCTAACCCTAACCCTAACCCTAACCCTAACCCTAACCCTAACCCTAACCCTAACCCTAACCCTAACCCTAACCCTAACCCTAACCCTAACCCTAACCCTAACCCTAACCCTAACCCTAACCCTAACCCTAACCCTAACCCTAACCCTAACCCTAACCCTAACCCTAACCCTAACCCTAACCCTAACCCTAACCCTAACCCTAACCCTAACCCTAACCCTAACCCTAACCCTAACCCTAACCCTAACCCTAACCCTAACCCTAACCCTAACCCTAACCCTAACCCTAACCCTAACCCTAACCCTAACCCTAACCCTAACCCTAACCCTAACCCTAACCCTAACCCTAACCCTAACCCTAACCCTAACCCTAACCCTAACCCTAACCCTAACCCTAACCCTAACCCTAACCCTAACCCTAACCCTAACCCTAACCCTAACCCTAACCCTAACCCTAACCCTAACCCTAACCCTAACCCTAACCCTAACCCTAACCCTAACCCTAACCCTAACCCTAACCCTAACCCTAACCCTAACCCTAACCCTAACCCTAACCCTAACCCTAACCCTAACCCTAACCCTAACCCTAACCCTAACCCTAACCCTAACCCTAACCCTAACCCTAACCCTAACCCTAACCCTAACCCTAACCCTAACCCTAACCCTAACCCTAACCCTAACCCTAACCCTAACCCTAACCCTAACCCTAACCCTAACCCTAACCCTAACCCTAACCCTAACCCTAACCCTAACCCTAACCCTAACCCTAACCCTAACCCTAACCCTAACCCTAACCCTAACCCTAACCCTAACCCTAACCCTAACCCTAACCCTAACCCTAACCCTAACCCTAACCCTAACCCTAACCCTAACCCTAACCCTAACCCTAACCCTAACCCTAACCCTAACCCTAACCCTAACCCTAACCCTAACCCTAACCCTAACCCTAACCCTAACCCTAACCCTAACCCTAACCCTAACCCTAACCCTAACCCTAACCCTAACCCTAACCCTAACCCTAACCCTAACCCTAACCCTAACCCTAACCCTAACCCTAACCCTAACCCTAACCCTAACCCTAACCCTAACCCTAACCCTAACCCTAACCCTAACCCTAACCCTAACCCTAACCCTAACCCTAACCCTAACCCTAACCCTAACCCTAACCCTAACCCTAACCCTAACCCTAACCCTAACCCTAACCCTAACCCTAACCCTAACCCTAACCCTAACCCTAACCCTAACCCTAACCCTAACCCTAACCCTAACCCTAACCCTAACCCTAACCCTAACCCTAACCCTAACCCTAACCCTAACCCTAACCCTAACCCTAACCCTAACCCTAACCCTAACCCTAACCCTAACCCTAACCCTAACCCTAACCCTAACCCTAACCCTAACCCTAACCCTAACCCTAACCCTAACCCTAACCCTAACCCTAACCCTAACCCTAACCCTAACCCTAACCCTAACCCTAACCCTAACCCTAACCCTAACCCTAACCCTAACCCTAACCCTAACCCTAACCCTAACCCTAACCCTAACCCTAACCCTAACCCTAACCCTAACCCTAACCCTAACCCTAACCCTAACCCTAACCCTAACCCTAACCCTAACCCTAACCCTAACCCTAACCCTAACCCTAACCCTAACCCTAACCCTAACCCTAACCCTAACCCTAACCCTAACCCTAACCCTAACCCTAACCCTAACCCTAACCCTAACCCTAACCCTAACCCTAACCCTAACCCTAACCCTAACCCTAACCCTAACCCTAACCCTAACCCTAACCCTAACCCTAACCCTAACCCTAACCCTAACCCTAACCCTAACCCTAACCCTAACCCTAACCCTAACCCTAACCCTAACCCTAACCCTAACCCTAACCCTAACCCTAACCCTAACCCTAACCCTAACCCTAACCCTAACCCTAACCCTAACCCTAACCCTAACCCTAACCCTAACCCTAACCCTAACCCTAACCCTAACCCTAACCCTAACCCTAACCCTAACCCTAACCCTAACCCTAACCCTAACCCTAACCCTAACCCTAACCCTAACCCTAACCCTAACCCTAACCCTAACCCTAACCCTAACCCTAACCCTAACCCTAACCCTAACCCTAACCCTAACCCTAACCCTAACCCTAACCCTAACCCTAACCCTAACCCTAACCCTAACCCTAACCCATAACCCTAACCCTAACCCTAACCCTAACCCTAACCCTAACCCTAACCCTAACCCTAACCCTAACCCTAACCCTAACCCTAACCCTAACCCTAACCCTAACCCTAACCCTAACCCTAACCCTAACCCTAACCCTAACCCTAACCCTAACCCTAACCCTAACCCTAACCCTAACCCTAACCCTAACCCTAACCCTAACCCTAACCCTAACCCTAACCCTAACCCTAACCCTAACCCTAACCCTAACCCTAACCCTAACCCTAACCCTAACCCTAACCCTAACCCTAACCCTAACCCTAACCCTAACCCTAACCCTAACCCTAACCCTAACCCTAACCCTAACCCTAACCCTAACCCTAACCCTAACCCTAACCCTAACCCTAACCCTAACCCTAACCCTAACCCTAACCCTAACCCTAACCCTAACCCTAACCCTAACCCTAACCCTAACCCTAACCCTAACCCTAACCCTAACCCTAACCCTAACCCTAACCCTAACCCTAACCCTAACCCTAACCCTAACCCTAACCCTAACCCTAACCCTAACCCTAACCCTAACCCTAACCCTAACCCTAACCCTAACCCTAACCCTAACCCTAACCCTAACCCTAACCCTAACCCTAACCCTAACCCTAACCCTAACCCTAACCCTAACCCTAACCCTAACCCTAACCCTAACCCTAACCCTAACCCTAACCCTAACCCTAACCCTAACCCTAACCCTAACCCTAACCCTAACCCTAACCCTAACCCTAACCCTAACCCTAACCCTAACCCTAACCCTAACCCTAACCCTAACCCTAACCCTAACCCTAACCCTAACCCTAACCCTAACCCTAACCCTAACCCTAACCCTAACCCTAACCCTAACCCTAACCCTAACCCTAACCCTAACCCTAACCCTAACCCTAACCCTAACCCTAACCCTAACCCTAACCCTAACCCTAACCCTAACCCTAACCCTAACCCTAACCCTAACCCTAACCCTAACCCTAACCCTAACCCTAACCCTAACCCTAACCCTAACCCTAACCCTAACCCTAACCCTAACCCTAACCCTAACCCTAACCCTAACCCTAACCCTAACCCTAACCCTAACCCTAACCCTAACCCTAACCCTAACCCTAACCCTAACCCTAACCCTAACCCTAACCCTAACCCTAACCCTAACCCTAACCCTAACCCTAACCCTAACCCTAACCCTAACCCTAACCCTAACCCTAACCCTAACCCTAACCCTAACCCTAACCCTAACCCTAACCCTAACCCTAACCCTAACCCTAACCCTAACCCTAACCCTAACCCTAACCCTAACCCTAACCCTAACCCTAACCCTAACCCTAACCCTAACCCTAACCCTAACCCTAACCCTAACCCTAACCCTAACCCTAACCCTAACCCTAACCCTAACCCTAACCCTAACCCTAACCCTAACCCTAACCCTAACCCTAACCCTAACCCTAACCCTAACCCTAACCCTAACCCTAACCCTAACCCTAACCCTAACCCTAACCCTAACCCTAACCCTAACCCTAACCCTAACCCTAACCCTAACCCTAACCCTAACCCTAACCCTAACCCTAACCCTAACCCTAACCCTAACCCTAACCCTAACCCTAACCCTAACCCTAACCCTAACCCTAACCCTAACCCTAACCCTAACCCTAACCCTAACCCTAACCCTAACCCTAACCCTAACCCTAACCCTAACCCTAACCCTAACCCTAACCCTAACCCTAACCCTAACCCTAACCCTAACCCTAACCCTAACCCTAACCCTAACCCTAACCCTAACCCTAACCCTAACCCTAACCCTAACCCTAACCCTAACCCTAACCCTAACCCTAACCCTAACCCTAACCCTAACCCTAACCCTAACCCTAACCCTAACCCTAACCCTAACCCTAACCCTAACCCTAACCCTAACCCTAACCCTAACCCTAACCCTAACCCTAACCCTAACCCTAACCCTAACCCTAACCCTAACCCTAACCCTAACCCTAACCCTAACCCTAACCCTAACCCTAACCCTAACCCTAACCCTAACCCTAACCCTAACCCTAACCCTAACCCTAACCCTAACCCTAACCCTAACCCTAACCCTAACCCTAACCCTAACCCTAACCCTAACCCTAACCCTAACCCTAACCCTAACCCTAACCCTAACCCTAACCCTAACCCTAACCCTAACCCTAACCCTAACCCTAACCCTAACCCTAACCCTAACCCTAACCCTAACCCTAACCCTAACCCTAACCCTAACCCTAACCCTAACCCTAACCCTAACCCTAACCCTAACCCTAACCCTAACCCTAACCCTAACCCTAACCCTAACCCTAACCCTAACCCTAACCCTAACCCTAACCCTAACCCTAACCCTAACCCTAACCCTAACCCTAACCCTAACCCTAACCCTAACCCTAACCCTAACCCTAACCCTAACCCTAACCCTAACCCTAACCCTAACCCTAACCCTAACCCTAACCCTAACCCTAACCCTAACCCTAACCCTAACCCTAACCCTAACCCTAACCCTAACCCTAACCCTAACCCTAACCCTAACCCTAACCCTAACCCTAACCCTAACCCTAACCCTAACCCTAACCCTAACCCTAACCCTAACCCTAACCCTAACCCTAACCCTAACCCTAACCCTAACCCTAACCCTAACCCTAACCCTAACCCTAACCCTAACCCTAACCCTAACCCTAACCCTAACCCTAACCCTAACCCTAACCCTAACCCTAACCCTAACCCTAACCCTAACCCTAACCCTAACCCTAACCCTAACCCTAACCCTAACCCTAACCCTAACCCTAACCCTAACCCTAACCCTAACCCTAACCCTAACCCTAACCCTAACCCTAACCCTAACCCTAACCCTAACCCTAACCCTAACCCTAACCCTAACCCTAACCCTAACCCTAACCCTAACCCTAACCCTAACCCTAACCCTAACCCTAACCCTAACCCTAACCCTAACCCTAACCCTAACCCTAACCCTAACCCTAACCCTAACCCTAACCCTAACCCTAACCCTAACCCTAACCCTAACCCTAACCCTAACCCTAACCCTAACCCTAACCCTAACCCTAACCCTAACCCTAACCCTAACCCTAACCCTAACCCTA
>NW_027601876.1:0-45000 GCF_053455715.1 Rhinoraja longicauda | reverse complement strand
ACCGGACAAGACCCAGACAAGACCGGACAAGACTGGACAAGACCGGACAAGAACCAGACAAGACCGGACAAGACCGGACAAGACCCAGACAAGACCGGACAAGACCAGACAAGACCGAACAAGACCGGACAAGACCCAGACAAGACCGGACAAGACCCAGACAAGACCGGACAAGACCGGACAAGACCCAGACAAGAGCGGACAAGACCCAGACAACAACGGACAAGACCGGACAAGACCGGACAAGACCGGACAAGACCCAGACAAGACCGGACAAGACCCGGACAAGACCGAACAAAACCGGACAAGACCGGACAAGACCCAGACAAGACCGGACAAGACCGGACAAGACCGGACAAGACCGGACAAGACCGGACAAGACCGGACAAGACCGGACAAGACCGAACAAGACCGGACAAGACCCAGACAAGACCGGACAAGACCGGACAAGACCGGACAAGACCCAGACAAGACCGGACAAGACCCAGACAAGACCGGACAAGACCCAGACAAGACCGGACAAGACCCAGACAAGACCGGACAAGAACCAGACAAGACCGGACAAGACCCAGACAAGACGGGACAAGACCGGACAAGACCCAGACAAGACCGGACAAGACCGGACAAGACCCAGACAAGACCGGACAAGACCGGACAAGACCGGACAAGACCCAGACAAGACCGGACAAGACCCAGACAAGACCGGACAAGATCGGACAAGACCGGACAAGACCGGACAAGGCCGGACAAGACCCGGACAAGACCGGACAAGACCCAGACAAGACCGGACAAGACCCGGACAAGACCGAACAAAACCGGACAAGACCGGACAAGACCGGACAAGACCGGACAAGACCCAGACAAGACCGGACAAGACCGAACAAAACCGGACAAGACCGGACAAGAACCAGACAAGACCGGACAAGACCGGACAAGACCGGACAAGGCCGGACAAGACCCGGACAAGACCGAACAAAACCGGACAAGACCGGACAAGACCGGACAAGACCCAGACAAGACCGGACAAGACCAGACAAGACCGAACAAGACCGGACAAGACCCAGACAAGACCGGACAAGACCGGACAAGACCGAACAAGACCGGACAAGACACAGACAAGACCGGACAAGACCGGACAAGACCGAACAAGACCGGACAAGACACAGACAAGACCGGACAAGACCGGACAAGACCGGACAAGACCGGACAAGACCCAGACAAGACCGGACAAGACCGGACAAGACCGGACAAGACGCAGACAACACCGGACAAGACCGGACAAGACCGGACAAGACCAGACAAGACCCAGACAAGACCGGACAAGACCGGACAAGACCCAGACAAGACCGGACAAGACCCAGACAAGACCGGACAAGACCGGACAAGACCGGACAAGACCGGACAAGACCGGACAAGGCCGGACAAGACCGGACAAGACCGGACAGGACCCAGACAAGACCGGACAAGACCGGACAAGACCGGACAAGACCGGACAAGACCGGACAAGACCGTACAAGACCGGACAAGACCCAGACAAGACCGGACAAGACCGGACAAGACAGGACAAGACCCAGACAAGACCGGACAAGACCGGACACGACCGAACAAGACCGGACAAGACCAGACAAGACCGGACAAGACCGGACAAGACCGGACAAGAACCAGACAAGACCGGACAAGACCGAACAAAACCGGACAAGACCGGACAAGAACCAGACAAGACCGGACAAGACCGGACAAGACCGGACAAGACCCAGACAAGACCGGACAAGACCGGACAAGACCGGACAAGACCCAGACAAGACCGGACAAGACCGGACAAGGCCGGACAAGACCCGGACAAGACCGGACAAGACCGGACAGGACCCAGACAAGACCGGACAAGACCGGACAAGACCCAGACAAGAACGTACAAGACCGGACAAGACCGGACAAGACCCAGACAAGACCGGACAAGACCGGACAAGACCGGACAAGACCCAGACAAGACCGGACAAGACCCAGACAAGACCGGACAAGAACCAGACAAGACCGTACAAGACCGGACAAGACCCAGACAAGACCGGACAAGACCCAGACAAGACCGGACAAGACCGGACAAGACCCAGACAAGACCGGACAAGACCAGACAAGACCGAACAAGACCGGACAAGACCCAGACAAGACCGGACAAGACCGGACAAGACCGGACAAGACCGAACAAGACCGGACAAGACCCAGACAAGACCGTACAAGACCGGACAAGACCGGACAAGACCCAGACAAGACCGGACAAGACCCAGACAAGACCCGGACAAGACCGGACAAGAACCAGACAAGACCGGACAAGACCCAGACAACACCGGACAAGACCGGACAAGACGCAGACAACACCGGACAAGACCGGACAAGACCGGACAAGACCGGACAAGACGCAGACAACACCGGACAAGACCGGACAAGACCGGACAAGACCGGACAAGACCGGACAAGACCGGACAAGACCGGACAAGAACCGGACAAGACCGGACAAGACCGGACAAGACCGGACAAGAACCGGACAAGAACCGGACAAGACCGGACAAGACCCAGACAAGACCGGACAAGACCCAGACAAGACCCGGACAAGACCGGACAAGAACCAGACAAGACCGGACAAGACCCAGACAACACCGGACAAGACCGGACAAGACGCAGACAACACCGGACAAGACCGGACAAGACCGTACAAGACCGGACAAGACCCAGACAAGACCGGACAAGACCGGACAAGACCGGACAAGACCGGACAAGACCAGACAAGACCGAACAAGACCGGACAAGACCCAGACAAGACCGGACAAGACCGGACAAGACCGAACAAGACCGGACAAGACCCAGACAAGACCAGACAAGACCGGACAAGACCGGACAAGACCGGACAAGGCCGGACAAGACCCGGACAAGACCGGACAAGTCCGGACAGGACCCAGACAAGACCGGACAAGACCGGACAAGACCGGACAAGACCCAGACAAGACCGTACAAGACCGGACAAGACCGGACAAGACCCAGACAAGACCGGACAAGACCCAGACAAGACCGGACAAGACCGGACAAGACCGGACAAGACCGGACAAGAACCAGACAAGACCGGACAAGACCGGACAAGACCGGACAAGACCCAGACAAGACCGGACAAGACAGGACAAGACCGGACAAGACCGGACAAGACCCAGACAAGACCCAGACAAGACCGGACAAGACCGGACAAGACCGGACAAGACCGGACAAGACGCAGACAACACCGGACAAGACCGGACAAGACCGGACAAGACCGGACAAGAACCAGACAAGACCGGACAAGACCGGACAAGACCCAGACAAGACCGGACAAGACCGGACAAGACCGGACAAGACCCAGACAAGACCCAGACAAGACCGGACAAGACCCAGACAAGACCGGACAAGACCGTACAAGACCGGACAAGACCCAGACAAGACCGTACAAGACCGGACAAGACCGGACAAGACCCAGACAAGACCGGACAAGACCCAGACAAGACCGGACAAGACCGGACAAGACCGGACAAGACCGGACAAGACCGGACAAGGCCGGACAAGACCCAGACAAGACCGGACAAGACCGGACAAGACCGGACAAGACCGGACAAGACCGGACAAGACCGGACAAGACCGGACAAGACCCAGACAAGACCGGACAAGACCGGACAAGACAGGACAAGACCCAGACAAGACCGGACAAGACCGGACAAGACCGGACAAGAACCAGACAAGACCGGACAAGACCGAACAAAACCGGACAAGACCGGACAAGAACCAGACAAGACCGGACAAGACCGGACAAGACCGGACAAGACCCAGACAAAACCGGACAAGACCGGACAAGACCGGACAAGACCCAGACAAGACCGGACAAGACCGGACAAGACCGGACAAGACCGAACAAGACCGGACAAGACCGGACAAGACCCAGACAAGACCGGACAAGACCCGGACAAGACCGAACAAAACCGGACAAGACCCAGACAAGACCGGACAAGACCAGACAAGACCGAACAAGACCGGACAAGACCCAGACAAGACCCGGACAAGACCGGACAAGAACCAGACAAGACCGGACAAGACCCAGACAACACCGGACAAGACCGGACAAGACGCAGACAACACCGGACAAGACCGGACAAGACCGGACAAGACCGGACAAGACCCAGACAAGACCGGACAAGACCGGACAAGACCGGACAAGACCGGACAAGACCGGACAAGACCAGACAAGACCGGACAAGACCGGACAAGACCGGACAAGACCGGACAAGACCCAGACAAGACCGTACAAGACCGGACAAGACCCAGACAAGACCGGACAAGACCCAGACAAGACCGGACAAGACCGGACAAGACCGGACAAGACCGGACAAGACCCAGACAAGACCGGACAAGACCGGACAAGACCGGACAAGACCGGACAAGACCCAGACAACACCGGACAAGACCGGACAAGACGCAGACAACACCGGACAAGACCGGACAAGACCGGACAAGACCGGACAAGACGCAGACAACACCGGACAAGACCGGACAAGACCGGACAAGACCGGACAAGACCGGACAAGACCCAGACAAGAACCAGACAACACCGGACAAGACCGGACAAGACCGGACAAGACCGGACAAGACCGGACAAGACCGGACAAGACCGGACAAGAACCGGACAAGACCGGACAAGACCGGACAAGACCGGACAAGACCCAGACAAGACCGGACAAGACCCAGACAAGACCCGGACAAGACCGGACAAGAACCAGACAAGACCGGACAAGACCCAGACAACACCGGACAAGACCGGACAAGACGCAGACAACACCGGACAAGACCGGACAAGACCGTACAAGACCGGACAAGACCCAGACAAGACCGGACAAGACCGGACAAGACCGGACAAGAACGAACAAGACCGGACAAGACCCAGACAAGACCCAGACAAGACCGGACAAGACAGGACAAGACCCAGACAAGACCGGACAAGACCCGGACAAGACCGGACAAGACCGGACAAGACCGGACAAGACCGGACAAGACCAGACAAGACCGAACAAGACCGGACAAGACCCAGACAAGACCGGACAAGACCGGACAAGACCGAACAAGACCGGACAAGACCCAGACAAGACCAGACAAGACCGGACAAGACCGGACAAGACCGGACAAGACCGGACAAGGCCGGACAAGACCCGGACAAGACCGGACAAGTCCGGACAGGACCCAGACAAGACCGGACAAGACCGGACAAGACCGGACAAGACCCAGACAACACCGGACAAGACCGGACAAGACGCAGACAACACCGGACAAGACCGGACAAGACCGGACAAGACCGGACAAGACGCAGACAACACCGGACAAGACCGGACAAGACCGGACAAGACCGGACAAGACCGGACAAGACCGGACAAGACCGGACAAGACCCAGACAAGACCCAGACAAGCCCGGACAAGACCGGACAAGACCGGACAAGACCGAACAAGACCCAGACAAGACCGGACAAGACCGGACAAGACCGGACAAGACCGGACAAGACGCAGACAACACCGGACAAGACCGGACAAGACCGGACAAGACCGGACAAGAACCAGACAAGACCGGACAAGACCGGACAAGACCCAGACAAGACCGGACAAGACCGGACAAGACCGGACAAGACCCAGACAAGACCCAGACAAGACCGGACAAGACCGGACAAGACCCAGACAAGACCGGACAAGACCGTACAAGACCGGACAAGACCCAGACAAGACCGTACAAGACCGGACAAGACCGGACAAGACCCAGACAAGACCGGACAAGACCCAGACAAGACCGGACAAGACCGGACAAGTCCGGACAAGACCGGACAAGACCGAACAAGACCGGACAAGACCGGACAAGACCCAGACAAGACCGGACAAGACAGGACAAGACCGGACAAGACCGGACAAGACCGGACAAGAACCGGACAAGAACCGGACAAGACCGGACAAGAACCGGACAAGAACCGGACAAGACCGGACAAGACCGGACAAGACCCAGACAAGACCGGACAAGACCCAGATAAGACCGGACAAGACCCAGACAAGACCGGACAAGACCGGACAAGACCCAGACAAGACCGGACAAGACCGGACAAGACGCAGACAACACCGGACAAGACCGGACAAGACCGGAAAAGACCGGACAAGACCGGACAAGACCCAGACAAGACCGGACAAGACCCAGACAAGACCCGACAAGACCGGACAAGACCCAGACAAGACCGGACAAGACCCAGACAAGACCGGACAAGACCCAGACAAGACCGGACAAGACCGGACAAGACCCGGACAAGACCGGACAAGACCCAGACAAGACCGGACAAGACCGGACAAGACCCAGACAAGACCGGACAAGACAGGACAATACCCAGACAAGACCGGACAAGACCGGACAAGACCGGACAAGACCGGACAAGAACCAGACAAGACCGGACAAGACCGGACAAGACCCAGACAAGACCGGACAAGACCGGACAAGACCGGACAAGACCGGACAAGACCCGGACAAGACCCGGACAAGACCGGACAAGACCCAGACAAGACCGGACAAGACCCAGACAAGACCGGACAAGACCGGACAAGACCGGACAAGACCGGACAAGACCCAGACAAGACCGGACAAGACCGGACAAGACCGGACAAGAACCGGACAAGAACCGGACAAGACCGGACAAGACCCAGACAAGACCGGACAAGACCCAGATAAGACCGGACAAGACCCAGACAAGACCGGACAAGACCGGACAAGACCGGACAAGACCCAGACAAGAACCAGACAAGACCGGACAAGACCGAACAAGACCGGACAAGACCCGGACAAGACCGGACAAGACCCAGACAAGACCGGACAAGACCGGACAAGACCGGACAAGACCGGACAAGACCGGACAAGAACCGGACAAGAACCGGACAAGACCGGCCAAGACCCAGATAAGACCGGACAAGACCCAGACAAGACCGGACAAGACGCAGACAAGACCGGACAAGACCGGACAAGAACGGACAAGACCCAGATAAGACCGGACAAGACCGGACAAGACCCAGACAAGACCGGACAAGACCGGACAAGACCGGACAAGACCGGACAAGACCGGACAAGACCCAGACAAGACCGGACAAGACCGGACAAGACCCAGACAACACCGGACAAGACCGGACAAGACCCAGACATGACCGGACAAGACCCAGACAAGACCCAGACAAGACCGGACAAGACCGGACAAGACCGGACAAGACCGGACAAGACCGGACAAGACCGGACAAGACCGGACAAGACCGGACAAGAACCGGCCAAGAACCGGCCAAGACCGGACAAGACCGGACAAGAACCGGACAAGAACAGGACAAGACCGGACAAGACCCAGACAAGACCGGACAAGACCCAGATAAGACCGGACAAGACCCAGACAAGACCGGACAAGACCGGACAAGACCGGACAAGAACCAGACAAGACCGGACAAGACCGGACAAGAACCAGACAAGACCGGACAAGACCCAGACAACACCGGACAAGACCGGACAAGACGCAGACAACACCGGACAAGACCGGACAAGACCGGACAAGACCGGACAAGACCCAGACAAGACCCAGACAAGACCGGACAAGACCGGACAAGACCCAGACAAGACTGGACAAGACCGTACAAGACCGGACAAGACCCAGACAAGACCGGACAAGACCCAGACAAGACCGGACAAGACCCAGACAAGACCGGACAAGACCGGACAAGACCGGACAAGACCGGACAAGACCGGACAAGACCCAGACAACACCGGACAAGACCGGACAAGACGCAGACAACACCGGACAAGACCGGACAAGACCGGACAAGACCGGACAAGACGCAGACAACACCGGACAAGACCGGACAAGACCGGACAAGACCGGACAAGACCGGACAAGACCGGACAAGACCGGACAAGACCCAGACAAGACCCAGACAAGCCCGGACAAGACCGGACAAGACCGGACAAGACCGAACAAGACCCAGACAAGACCGGACAAGACCGGACAAGACCGGACAAGACCGGACAAGACGCAGACAACACCGGACAAGACCGGAAAAGACCGGACAAGACCGGACAAGAACCAGACAAGACCGGACAAGACCGGACAAGACCCAGACAAGACCGGACAAGACCGGACAAGACCGGACAAGACCCAGACAAGACCCAGACAAGACCGGACAAGACCGGACAAGACCCAGACAAGACCGGACAAGACCGTACAAGACCGGACAAGACCCAGACAAGACCGTACAAGACCGGACAAGACCGGACAAGACCCAGACAAGACCGGACAAGACCCAGACAAGACCGGACAAGACCGGACAAGTCCGGACAAGACCGGACAAGACCGAACAAGACCGGACAAGACCGGACAAGACCCAGACAAGACCGGACAAGACAGGACAAGACCGGACAAGACCGGACAAGACCGGACAAGAACCGGACAAGAACCGGACAAGACCGGACAAGAACCGGACAAGAACCGGACAAGACCGGACAAGACCCAGACAAGACCGGACAAGACCCAGATAAGACCGGACAAGACCCAGACAAGACCGGACAAGACCGGACAAGACCCAGACAAGACCGGACAAGACCGGACAAGACGTAGACAACACCGGACAAGACCGGACAAGACCGGACAAGACCGGACAAGACCGGACAAGACCCAGACAAGACCGGACAAGACCCAGACAAGACCCGACAAGACCGGACAAGACCCAGACAAGACCGGACAAGACCGGACAAGACCGGACAAGACCGAACAAGACCGGACAAGACAGGACAAGACCCAGACAAGACCGGACAAGACCGGACAAGACCCAGACAAGACCGGACAAGACCGGACAAGACCGGACAAGAACCGGACAAGAACCGGACAAGACCGGACAAGACCCAGACAAGACCGGACAAGACCGGACAAGACCGGACAAGAACCGGACAAGAACCGGACAAGACCGGACAAGACCCAGACAAGACCGGACAAGACACAGATAAGACCGGACAAGACCCAGACAAGACCGGACAAGACCGGACAAGACCGGACAAGACCGGACAAGAACCGGACAAGACCGGACAAGACCGGACAAGACCCAGACAAGACCGGACAAGACCGGACAAGACCGAACAAGACCGGACAAGACCCGGACAAGACCGGACAAGACCCAGACAAGACCGGACAAGACCCAGACAAGACCCGGACAAGACCCGGACAAGACCGCACAAGAACCAGACAAGACCGGACAAGACCGGACAAGACCGGACAAGACCGGACAAGACCGGACAAGACCCAGACAAGACCGGACAAGACCGGACAAGACCCAGACAACACCGGACAAGACCGGACAAGACCCAGACATGACCGGACAAGACCCAGACAAGACCCAGACAAGACCGGACAAGACCGGACAAGACCGGACAAGACCGGACAAGACCGGACAAGACCGGACAAGACCGGACAAGACCGGACAAGAACCGGCCAAGAACCGGCCAAGACCGGACAAGACCGGACAAGAACCGGACAAGAACAGGACAAGACCGGACAAGACCCAGACAAGACCGGACAAGACCCAGATAAGACCGGACAAGACCCAGACAAGACCGGACAAGACCGGACAAGACCGGACAAGAACCAGACAAGACCGGACAAGACCGGACAAGAACCAGACAAGACCGGACAAGACCCAGACAACACCGGACAAGACCGGACAAGACGCAGACAACACCGGACAAGACCGGACAAGACCGGACAAGACCCAGACAAGACCCAGACAAGACCGGACAAGACCGGACAAGACCCAGACAAGACTGGACAAGACCGTACAAGACCGGACAAGACCCAGACAAGACCGGACAAGACCCAGACAAGACCGGACAAGACCCAGACAAGACCGGACAAGACCGGACAAGACCGGACAAGACCGGACAAGACCGGACAAGACCGAACAAGACCGGACAAGACCCAGACAAGACCGGACAAGACAGGACAAGACCCAGACAAGACCGGACAAGACCCAGACAAGACCGGACAAGACCGGACAAGACTGGACAAGACCCAGACAAGACCGGACAAGACCGGACAAGACCGGACAAGACCGGACAAGAACCGGACAAGAACCGGACAAGACCGGACAAGACCCAGACAAGACCGGACAAGACACAGATAAGACCGGACAAGACCCAGACAAGACCGGACAAGACCGGACAAGACCGGACAAGACCGGACAAGAACCGGACAAGACCGGACAAGACCGGACAAGACCGGACAAGACCCAGACAAGACCGGACAAGACCGGACAAGACCGAACAAGACCGGACAAGACCCGGACAAGACCGGACAAGACCCAGACAAGACCGGACAAGACCCAGACAAGACCCGGACAAGACCGCACAAGAACCAGACAAGACCGGACAAGACCGGACAAGACCGGACAAGACCGGACAAGACCGGACAAGACCGGACAAGACCGGACAAGACCGGACAAGACGCAGACAACACCGGACAAGACCGGACAAGACCGGACAAGACCGGACAAGACCCAGACAAGACCGGACAAGACCGGACAAGACCGGACAAGACCGAACAAGACCGGACAAGACCCAGACAAGACCGGACAAGACCCAGACAAGACCGGACAAGACCCAGACAAGACCGGACAAGACCCAGACAAGACCGGACAAGACCCAGACAAGACCCAGACAAGACCGGACAAGACCCAGACAAGACCGGACAAGAACCAGACAAGACCGGACAAGACCGGACAAGACCGGACAAGACCGGACAAGACCGGACAAGACCCAGACAAGACCGGACAAGACCCAGACAAGACCGGACAAGACCGGACAAGACCGGACAAGACCGGACAAGACCGGACAAGACCGGACAAGACCCAGACAAGACCGGACAAGACCCAGACAAGACCGGACAAGACCCAGACAAGACCGGACAAGACCCGGACAAGACCGAACAAAACCGGACAAGACCGGACAAGACCCAGACAAGACCGGACAAGACCGGACAAGACCCAGACAAGACCGGACAAGACCCAGACAAGACCGGACAAGACCGGACAAGACAAGACCGGACAAGGCCGGACAAGACCCGGACAAGACCGAACAAGACCCAGACAAGACCGGACAAGACCCGGACAAGACCGAACAAAACCGGACAAGACCGGACAAGACCGGACAAGACCGGACAAGACCGGACAAGACCCAGACAAGACCGGACAAGACCGGACAAGACCGGACAAGAACCAGACAAGACCGTACAAGACCGGACAAGACCGGACAAGACCGGACAAGAACCAGACAAGACCGGACAAGACCCAGACAAGACCGGACAAGACCGGACAAGACCGGACAAGACCGGACAAGACCCAGACAAGACCGGACAAGACCCAGACAAGACCGGACAAGACCGGACAAGACCGGACAAGACCCAGACAAGACCCAGACAAGACCGGACAAGACCGGACAAGACCGGACAAGACCGGACAAGAACCAGACAAGACCGGACAAGACCCAGACAAGACCGGACAAGACCGGACAAGACCGGACAAGACCGGACAAGGCCGGACAAGGCCGGACAAGACCCGGACAAGACCGAACAAGACCGGACAAGACCGGACAAGACCGGACAAGACCGGACAAGGCCGGACAAGACACGGACAAGACCGGACAAGACCCAGACAAGAACGTACAAGACCGGACAAGACCGGACAAGACCGGACAAGACCGGACAAGACCGGACAAGACCGGACAAGACCCAGACAAGACCGGACAAGACCGGACAAGACCGGACAAGACCGGACAAGACCCAGACAAGACCGGACAAGACCGGACAAGACCGGACAAGACCGGACAAGACCGGACAAGACCGAACAAGACCAGACAAGACCGGACAAGACCCAGACAACACCGGACAAGACCGGACAATACCCAGACAAGACCGGACAAGACCGGACAAGACCGGACAAGACCCAGACAAGACCGGACAAGACCCGGACAAGACCGGACAAGAACCAGACAAGACCGTACAAGACCGGACAAGACCGGACAAGACCCAGACAAGACCGGACAAGACCGGACAAGACCGGACAAGACCGAACAAGACCGTACAAGACCGGACAAGACCGGACAAGACCCAGACAAGACCGGACAAGACCGGACAAGACCCAGACAAGACCGGACAAGACCCAGACAAGACCGGACAAGACCGGACAAGACCGGACAAGACCGGACAAGACCGGACAAGACCGGACAAGACCGGACAAGAACCAGACAAGACCGTACAAGACCGGACAAGACCGGACAAGACCCAGACAAGACCGGACAAGACCCAGACAAGACCGGACAAGACCGGACAAGACCGGACAAGACCCAGACAAGACCGGACAAGACCGGACAAGACCGGACAAGACCGGACAAGGCCGGACAAGACCCGGACAAGACCGAACAAGACCCAACAAGACCGGACAAGACCGAACAAGACCGTACAAGACCGGACAAGGCCGGACAAGACCGGACAAGACCGGACAAGGCCGGACAAGGCCGGACAAGACCCGGACAAGACCGAACAAGACCGGACAAGACCGGACAAGACCGGACAAGACCGGACAAGACCGGACAAGGCCGGACAAGACACGGACAAGACCGGACAAGACCCAGACAAGAACGTACAAGACCGGACAAGACCGGACAAGACCGGACAAGACCGGACAAGACCGGACAAGACCGGACAAGACCCAGACAAGACCGGACAAGACCGGACAAGACCGGACAAGACCGGACAAGACCCAGACAAGACCGGACAAGACCGGACAAGACCGGACAAGACCGGACAAGACCGGACAAGACCGAACAAGACCAGACAAGACCGGACAAGACCCAGACAACACCGGACAAGACCGGACAATACCCAGACAAGACCGGACAAGACCGGACAAGACCCAGACAAGACCGGACAAGACCCGGACAAGACCGGACAAGAACCAGACAAGACCGTACAAGACCGGACAAGACCGGACAAGACCCAGACAAGACCGGACAAGACCGGACAAGACCGGACAAGACCGAACAAGACCGTACAAGACCGGACAAGACCGGACAAGACCCAGACAAGACCGGACAAGACCGGACAAGACCCAGACAAGACCGGACAAGACCCAGACAAGACCGGACAAGACCGGACAAGACCGGACAAGACCGGACAAGACCGGACAAGACCGGACAAGACCGGACAAGAACCAGACAAGACCGTACAAGACCGGACAAGACCGGACAAGACCCAGACAAGACCGGACAAGACCCAGACAAGACCGGACAAGACCGGACAAGACCGGACAAGACCCAGACAAGACCGGACAAGACCGGACAAGACCGGACAAGACCGGACAAGGCCGGACAAGACCCGGACAAGACCGAACAAGACCCAACAAGACCGGACAAGACCGAACAAGACCGTACAAGACCGGACAAGACCGGACAAGACCCAGACAAGACCGGACAAGACCGGACAAGAACCAGACAAGACCGGACAAGACCGGACAAGACCCAGACAAGACCGGACAAGACCGGACAAGACCGGACAAGACCGAACAAGACCGGACAAGACCCAGACAAGACCGGACAAGACCGGACAAGACCGGACAAGACGCAGACAACACCGGACAAGACCGGACAAGACCGGACAAGACGCAGACAACACCGGACAAGACCGGACAAGACCGGACAAGACCGGACAAGACCGGACAAGACCGGACAAGACCGGACAAGACCGGACAAGACCGGACAAGGACCGGACAAGAACCGGACAAGACCGGACAAGACCCAGACAAGACCCGGACAAGACCGGACAAGAACCAGACAAGACCGGACAAGACCCAGACAAGACCGGACAAGACCGGACAAGACCGGACAAGACCGGACAAGACAGGACAAGACCCAGACAAGACCGGACAAGACCCAGACAAGACCGGACAAGACCCAGACAAGACCGGACAAGACCGGACAAGGCCGGACAAGACCCGGACAAGACCGGACAAGACCGGACAAGACCGGACAAGACCCAGACAAGACCGGACAAGACCCAGACAAGACCGGACAAGACCGGACAAGACCGGACAAAACCAGACAAGACCGAACAAGACCGGACAAGACCAGACAAGACCGGACAAGACCGGACAAGACCGGACAAGACCGAACAAGACCGGACAAGACCCAGACAAGACCGGACAAGACCCAGACAAGAACCGGACAAGACCGGACAAGACCGGACAAGACCGGACAAGACCAGACAAGACCCAGACAAGACCGAGACAAGACCGGACAAGACCGAACAAGACCGGACAAGACCGGACAAGACGCGGACAACACCGGACAAGACCGGACAAGACCGGACAAGACCGGACAAGACCGGACAAGACCGGACAAGACCGGACAAGACCGGACAAGACCGGACAAGAACCGGACAAGAACCGGACAAGAACCGGACAAGAACCGGACAAGACCGGACAAGACCCAGACAAGACCGGACAAGACCCAGACAAGACCGGACAAGACCCAGACAAGACCGGACAAGACCGGACAAGACCGGACAAGAACCAGACAAGACCGGTCAAGACCGGACAAGACCGGACAAGACCCAGACAAGACACGGACAAGACCGGACAAGACCCAGACAAGACCGGACAAGACCGGACAAGACCGGACAAGACCGGACAAGACCGAACAAGACCGGACAAGACCCAGACAAGACCGGACAAGACCGGACAAGACCCAGACAAGACCGGACAAGACCCGGACAAGACCGGACAAGACCGGACAAGACCCAGACAAGACCGGACAAGACCGGACAAGACCGGACAAGACCCAGACAAGACCGGACAAGACCGGACAAGACCGGACAAGACCGGACAAGGACCGGACAGGACCGGACAAGACCGGACAAGACCGGACAAGACCGGACAAGACCGGACAAGACCGAACAAGACCCGGACAAGACCCGGACAAGACCGGACAAGACCCAGACAAGACCGGACAAGACCAGAAAAGACCCAGACAAGACCCGGACAACACCGGACAAGACCCAGACAAGACCGGACAAGACCCAGACAAGACCCAGACAAGACCGGACAAGACCGGACAAGACCCAGACAAGACCCAGACAAGACCGGACAAGACCCGACAAGACCGGACAAGACCGGACAAGACCGGACAAGACCGGACAAGATCGAACAAGACCGGACAAGACCCAGACAAGACAGGACAAGACAGGACAAGACCCAGACAAGACCGGACAAGACCCAGACAAGACCGGACAAGACCCAGACAAGACCGGACAAGACCGGACAAGACCGGACAAGACCGGACAAGACCGGACAAGAACCGGACAAGACCGGACAAGACCGGACAAGACCGGACAAGAACCGGACAAGACCGGACAAGAACCAGACAAGACCGGACAAGACCCAGACAACACCGGACAAGACCGGACAAGACGCAGACAACACCGGACAAGACCGGACAAGACCGGACAAGACCGGACAAGACCGGACAAGACCCAGTCAAGACCGGACAAGACAGGACAAGAACCGGACAAGACCGGACAAGACCCAGACAAGACCGGACAAGACCCAGACAAGACCGGAAAAGACCCAGACAAGACCGGACAAGACCCAGACAAGAACCAGACAAGACCGGACAAGACCGAACAAGACCGGACAAGACCCGGACAAGACGCAGACAACACCGGACAAGACAGGACAAGACCGGACAAGACCGAGACAAGACCCAGACAAGACCCAGACAAGACCCAGACAAGACCCAGACAAGACCGGACAAGACCCAGACAAGACCGGACAAGACCGGACAAGACCGGACAAGACCCAGACCAGACCGGACAAGACCGGACAAGACCCAGACAAGACCGGACAAGACCCAGACAAGACCGGACAAGACCGGACAAGACCGGACAAGAACCGGACAAGAACCGGACAAGACCGGACAAGACCCAGACAAGACCGGACAAGACCCAGACAAGACCGGACAAGACCGGACAAGACCCAGACAAGACCGGACAAGACCGGACAAGACCGGACAAGACCGGACAAGACCGAACAAGACCGGACAAGACCCAGACAAGACCGGACAAGACCCAGACAAGACCGGAAAAGACCCAGACAAGACCGGACAAGACCCAGACAAGAACCAGACAAGACCGGACAAGACCGGACAAGACCGGACAAGACCGAGACAAGACCCAGACAAGACCCAGACAAGACCCAGACAAGACCCAGACAAGACCCAGACAAGACCGGACAAGACCCAGACAAGACCGGACAAGACCGGACAAGACCGGACAAGACCGGACAAGACCGGACAAGACCCAGACCAGACCGGACAAGACCGGACAAGACCCAGACAAGACCGGACAAGACCCAGACAAGACCGGACAAGACCGGACAAGACCGGACAAGACCGGACAAGACCGGACAAGACCCAGACAAGACCGGACAAGACCGGACAAGACCCAGACAAGACCGGACAAGACCGGACAAGACCGGACAAGACCGGACAAGACCGGACAAGACCGAACAAGACCAGACAAGACCGGACAAGACCCAGACAAGACCGGACAAGACCGGACAATACCCAGACAAGACCGGACAAGACCGGACAAGACCGGACAAGACCCAGACAAGACCGGACAAGACCCGGAAAAGACCGGACAAGAACCAGACAAGACCGTACAAGACCGGACAAGACCGGACAAGACCCAGACAAGACCGGACAAGACCCAGACAAGACCGGACAAGACCGGACAAGACCGGACAAGACTGAACAAGACCGTACAAGACCGGACAAGACCGGACAAGACCCAGACAAGACCGGACAAGACCGGACAAGAACCAGACAAGACCGGACAAGACCGGACAAGACCGGACAAGAACCGGACAAGAACCGGACAAGACCGGACAAGACGCAGACAACACCGGACAAGACCGGACAAGACCGGACAAGAACCGGACAAGACCGGACAAGACCGGACAAGACCGGACAAGAACCGGACAAGAACCGGACAAGACCGGACAAGACCCAGACAAGACCGGACAAGACCCAGACAAGACCGGACAAGACCCAGACAAGACCGGACAAGACCGGACAAGACCGGACAAGACCGGACAAGACCCAGACAACACCGGACAAGACCGGACAAGACCGGACAAGACCGGACAAGACCCAGACAAGACCGGACAAGACCGGACAAGACCCAGACAAGACCGGACAAGACCGGACAAGACCGGACAAGACCGAACAAGACCAGACAAGACCGGACAAGACCCAGACAACACCGGACAAGACCGGACAAGACCGGACAAGACCCAGACAAGACCGGACAAGACCCAGACAAGACCGGACAAGACCGGACAAGACCGAACAAGACCGTACAAGACCGGACAAGACCGGACAAGACCCAGACAAGACCGGACAAGACCGGACAAGAACCAGACAAGACCGGACAAGACCGGACAAGACCCAGACAAGACCGGACAAGACCGGACAAGACCGGACAAGACCGAACAAGACCGGACAAGACCCAGACAAGACCGGACAAGACCGGACAAGACCGGACAAGACGCAGACAACACCGGACAAGACCGGACAAGACCGGACAAGACGCAGACAACACCGGACAAGACCGGACAAGACCGGACAAGACCGGACAAGAACCGGACAAGAACCGGACAAGACCGGACAAGACCGGACAAGACCGGACAAGAACCGGACAAGAACCGGACAAGACCGGACAAGACCCAGACAAGACCGGACAAGACCCAGACAAGACCCGGACAAGACCGGACAAGAACCAGACAAGACCGGACAAGACCCAGACAAGACCGGACAAGACCGGACAAGACCGGACAAGACCGGACAAGACCGAACAAGACCGGACAAGACCCAGACAAGACCGGACAAGACAGGACAAGACCCAGACAAGACCGGACAAGACCCAGACAAGACCGGACAAGACCGGACAAGGCCGGACAAGACCCGGACAAGACCGGACAAGACCGGACAGGACCCAGACAAGACAGGACAAGACCGGACAAGACCCAGACAAGACCGTACAAGACCGGACAAGACCGGACAAGGCCGGACAAGGCCGGACAAGACCCGGACAAGAACGGACAAGAACCGGACAAGACCGGACAAGACCGGACAAGACCGGACAAGACCCAGACAAGACCGAGACAAGACCGGACAAGACCGAACAAGACCGGACAAGACGCGGACAACACCGGACAAGACCGGACAAGACCGGACAAGACCGGACAAGACCGGACAAGACCGGACAAGACCGGACAAGAACCGGACAAGAACCGGACAAGAACCGGACAAGAACCGGACAAGACCGGACAAGAACCGGACAAGAACCGGACAAGAACCGGACAAGAACCGGACAAGAACCGGACAAGACCGGACAAGACCCAGACAAGACCGGACAAGACCCAGACAAGACCGGACAAGACCCAGACAAGACCGGACAAGACCGGACAAGAACCAGACAAGACCGGACAAGACCGGACAAGACCCAGACAAGACCCGGACAAGACCGGACAAGAACCAGACAAGACCGGACAAGACCGGACAAGACCGGACAAGACCGGACAAGACCGGACAAGACCGGACAAGACCCGGACAAGACCGGACAAGACCCAGACAAGACCGGACAAGACCCAGACAAGACCCAGACAAGACCGGACAAGACCGGACAAGACCCAGACAACACCGGACAAGACCGGACAAGACCGGACAAGACCGGACAAGGACCGGACAAGACCGGACAAGACCGGACAAGACCGGACAAGACCCAGACAAGACCGGACAAGACCGGACAAGACCGGACAAGACCGGACAAGACCGGACAAGACCGAACAAGACCAGACAAGACCGGACAAGACCCAGACAACACCGGACAAGACCGGACAATACCCAGACAAGACCGGACAAGACCGGACAAGACCGGACAAGACCCAGACAAGACCGGACAAGACCCGGAAAAGACCGGACAAGAACCAGACAAGACCGTACAAGACCGGACAAGACCGGACAAGACCCAGACAAGACCGGACAAGACCCAGACAAGACCGGACAAGACCGGACAAGACCGGACAAGACCGGACAAGACCCAGACAAGACCGGACAAGACCGGACAAGACCGGACAAGACCGGACAAGACCGGACAAGACCAGACAAGACCGGACAAGACCGGACAAGACCGGACAAGACCGGACAAGACCCAGACAAGACCGTACAAGACCGGACAAGACCCAGACAAGACCGGACAAGACCCAGACAAGACCGGACAAGACCGGACAAGACCGGACAAGACCGGACAAGACCCAGACAAGACCGGACAAGACCGGACAAGACCGGACAAGACCGGACAAGACCCAGACAACACCGGACAAGACCGGACAAGACGCAGACAACACCGGACAAGACCGGACAAGACCGGACAAGACCGGACAAGACGCAGACAACACCGGACAAGACCGGACAAGACCGGACAAGACCGGACAAGACCGGACAAGACCCAGACAAGAACCAGACAACACCGGACAAGACCGGACAAGACCGGACAAGACCGGACAAGACCGGACAAGACCGGACAAGACCGGACAAGAACCGGACAAGACCGGACAAGACCGGACAAGACCGGACAAGACCCAGACAAGACCGGACAAGACCCAGACAAGACCCGGACAAGACCGGACAAGAACCAGACAAGACCGGACAAGACCCAGACAACACCGGACAAGACCGGACAAGACGCAGACAACACCGGACAAGACCGGACAAGACCGTACAAGACCGGACAAGACCCAGACAAGACCGGACAAGACCGGACAAGACCGGACAAGAACGAACAAGACCGGACAAGACCCAGACAAGACCCAGACAAGACCGGACAAGACAGGACAAGACCCAGACAAGACCGGACAAGACCCGGACAAGACCGGACAAGACCGGACAAGACCGGACAAGACCGGACAAGACCAGACAAGACCGAACAAGACCGGACAAGACCCAGACAAGACCGGACAAGACCGGACAAGACCGAACAAGACCGGACAAGACCCAGACAAGACCAGACAAGACCGGACAAGACCGGACAAGACCGGACAAGACCGGACAAGGCCGGACAAGACCCGGACAAGACCGGACAAGTCCGGACAGGACCCAGACAAGACCGGACAAGACCGGACAAGACCGGACAAGACCCAGACAACACCGGACAAGACCGGACAAGACGCAGACAACACCGGACAAGACCGGACAAGACCGGACAAGACCGGACAAGACGCAGACAACACCGGACAAGACCGGACAAGACCGGACAAGACCGGACAAGACCGGACAAGACCGGACAAGACCGGACAAGACCCAGACAAGACCCAGACAAGCCCGGACAAGACCGGACAAGACCGGACAAGACCGAACAAGACCCAGACAAGACCGGACAAGACCGGACAAGACCGGACAAGACCGGACAAGACGCAGACAACACCGGACAAGACCGGACAAGACCGGACAAGACCGGACAAGAACCAGACAAGACCGGACAAGACCGGACAAGACCCAGACAAGACCGGACAAGACCGGACAAGACCGGACAAGACCCAGACAAGACCCAGACAAGACCGGACAAGACCGGACAAGACCCAGACAAGACCGGACAAGACCGTACAAGACCGGACAAGACCCAGACAAGACCGTACAAGACCGGACAAGACCGGACAAGACCCAGACAAGACCGGACAAGACCCAGACAAGACCGGACAAGACCGGACAAGTCCGGACAAGACCGGACAAGACCGAACAAGACCGGACAAGACCGGACAAGACCCAGACAAGACCGGACAAGACAGGACAAGACCGGACAAGACCGGACAAGACCGGACAAGAACCGGACAAGAACCGGACAAGACCGGACAAGAACCGGACAAGAACCGGACAAGACCGGACAAGACCGGACAAGACCCAGACAAGACCGGACAAGACCCAGATAAGACCGGACAAGACCCAGACAAGACCGGACAAGACCGGACAAGACCCAGACAAGACCGGACAAGACCGGACAAGACGCAGACAACACCGGACAAGACCGGACAAGACCGGAAAAGACCGGACAAGACCGGACAAGACCCAGACAAGACCGGACAAGACCCAGACAAGACCCGACAAGACCGGACAAGACCCAGACAAGACCGGACAAGACCCAGACAAGACCGGACAAGACCCAGACAAGACCGGACAAGACCGGACAAGACCCGGACAAGACCGGACAAGACCCAGACAAGACCGGACAAGACCGGACAAGACCCAGACAAGACCGGACAAGACAGGACAATACCCAGACAAGACCGGACAAGACCGGACAAGACCGGACAAGACCGGACAAGAACCAGACAAGACCGGACAAGACCGGACAAGACCCAGACAAGACCGGACAAGACCGGACAAGACCGGACAAGACCGGACAAGACCCGGACAAGACCCGGACAAGACCGGACAAGACCCAGACAAGACCGGACAAGACCCAGACAAGACCGGACAAGACCGGACAAGACCGGACAAGACCGGACAAGACCCAGACAAGACCGGACAAGACCGGACAAGACCGGACAAGAACCGGACAAGAACCGGACAAGACCGGACAAGACCCAGACAAGACCGGACAAGACCCAGATAAGACCGGACAAGACCCAGACAAGACCGGACAAGACCGGACAAGACCGGACAAGACCCAGACAAGAACCAGACAAGACCGGACAAGACCGAACAAGACCGGACAAGACCCGGACAAGACCGGACAAGACCCAGACAAGACCGGACAAGACCGGACAAGACCGGACAAGACCGGACAAGACCGGACAAGAACCGGACAAGAACCGGACAAGACCGGCCAAGACCCAGATAAGACCGGACAAGACCCAGACAAGACCGGACAAGACGCAGACAAGACCGGACAAGACCGGACAAGAACGGACAAGACCCAGATAAGACCGGACAAGACCGGACAAGACCCAGACAAGACCGGACAAGACCGGACAAGACCGGACAAGACCGGACAAGACCGGACAAGACCCAGACAAGACCGGACAAGACCGGACAAGACCCAGACAACACCGGACAAGACCGGACAAGACCCAGACATGACCGGACAAGACCCAGACAAGACCCAGACAAGACCGGACAAGACCGGACAAGACCGGACAAGACCGGACAAGACCGGACAAGACCGGACAAGACCGGACAAGACCGGACAAGAACCGGCCAAGAACCGGCCAAGACCGGACAAGACCGGACAAGAACCGGACAAGAACAGGACAAGACCGGACAAGACCCAGACAAGACCGGACAAGACCCAGATAAGACCGGACAAGACCCAGACAAGACCGGACAAGACCGGACAAGACCGGACAAGAACCAGACAAGACCGGACAAGACCGGACAAGAACCAGACAAGACCGGACAAGACCCAGACAACACCGGACAAGACCGGACAAGACGCAGACAACACCGGACAAGACCGGACAAGACCGGACAAGACCGGACAAGACCCAGACAAGACCCAGACAAGACCGGACAAGACCGGACAAGACCCAGACAAGACTGGACAAGACCGTACAAGACCGGACAAGACCCAGACAAGACCGGACAAGACCCAGACAAGACCGGACAAGACCCAGACAAGACCGGACAAGACCGGACAAGACCGGACAAGACCGGACAAGACCGGACAAGACCCAGACAACACCGGACAAGACCGGACAAGACGCAGACAACACCGGACAAGACCGGACAAGACCGGACAAGACCGGACAAGACGCAGACAACACCGGACAAGACCGGACAAGACCGGACAAGACCGGACAAGACCGGACAAGACCGGACAAGACCGGACAAGACCCAGACAAGACCCAGACAAGCCCGGACAAGACCGGACAAGACCGGACAAGACCGAACAAGACCCAGACAAGACCGGACAAGACCGGACAAGACCGGACAAGACCGGACAAGACGCAGACAACACCGGACAAGACCGGAAAAGACCGGACAAGACCGGACAAGAACCAGACAAGACCGGACAAGACCGGACAAGACCCAGACAAGACCGGACAAGACCGGACAAGACCGGACAAGACCCAGACAAGACCCAGACAAGACCGGACAAGACCGGACAAGACCCAGACAAGACCGGACAAGACCGTACAAGACCGGACAAGACCCAGACAAGACCGTACAAGACCGGACAAGACCGGACAAGACCCAGACAAGACCGGACAAGACCCAGACAAGACCGGACAAGACCGGACAAGTCCGGACAAGACCGGACAAGACCGAACAAGACCGGACAAGACCGGACAAGACCCAGACAAGACCGGACAAGACAGGACAAGACCGGACAAGACCGGACAAGACCGGACAAGAACCGGACAAGAACCGGACAAGACCGGACAAGAACCGGACAAGAACCGGACAAGACCGGACAAGACCCAGACAAGACCGGACAAGACCCAGATAAGACCGGACAAGACCCAGACAAGACCGGACAAGACCGGACAAGACCCAGACAAGACCGGACAAGACCGGACAAGACGTAGACAACACCGGACAAGACCGGACAAGACCGGACAAGACCGGACAAGACCGGACAAGACCCAGACAAGACCGGACAAGACCCAGACAAGACCCGACAAGACCGGACAAGACCCAGACAAGACCGGACAAGACCGGACAAGACCGGACAAGACCGAACAAGACCGGACAAGACAGGACAAGACCCAGACAAGACCGGACAAGACCGGACAAGACCCAGACAAGACCGGACAAGACCGGACAAGACCGGACAAGAACCGGACAAGAACCGGACAAGACCGGACAAGACCCAGACAAGACCGGACAAGACCGGACAAGACCGGACAAGAACCGGACAAGAACCGGACAAGACCGGACAAGACCCAGACAAGACCGGACAAGACACAGATAAGACCGGACAAGACCCAGACAAGACCGGACAAGACCGGACAAGACCGGACAAGACCGGACAAGAACCGGACAAGACCGGACAAGACCGGACAAGACCCAGACAAGACCGGACAAGACCGGACAAGACCGAACAAGACCGGACAAGACCCGGACAAGACCGGACAAGACCCAGACAAGACCGGACAAGACCCAGACAAGACCCGGACAAGACCCGGACAAGACCGCACAAGAACCAGACAAGACCGGACAAGACCGGACAAGACCGGACAAGACCGGACAAGACCGGACAAGACCCAGACAAGACCGGACAAGACCGGACAAGACCCAGACAACACCGGACAAGACCGGACAAGACCCAGACATGACCGGACAAGACCCAGACAAGACCCAGACAAGACCGGACAAGACCGGACAAGACCGGACAAGACCGGACAAGACCGGACAAGACCGGACAAGACCGGACAAGACCGGACAAGAACCGGCCAAGAACCGGCCAAGACCGGACAAGACCGGACAAGAACCGGACAAGAACAGGACAAGACCGGACAAGACCCAGACAAGACCGGACAAGACCCAGATAAGACCGGACAAGACCCAGACAAGACCGGACAAGACCGGACAAGACCGGACAAGAACCAGACAAGACCGGACAAGACCGGACAAGAACCAGACAAGACCGGACAAGACCCAGACAACACCGGACAAGACCGGACAAGACGCAGACAACACCGGACAAGACCGGACAAGACCGGACAAGACCCAGACAAGACCCAGACAAGACCGGACAAGACCGGACAAGACCCAGACAAGACTGGACAAGACCGTACAAGACCGGACAAGACCCAGACAAGACCGGACAAGACCCAGACAAGACCGGACAAGACCCAGACAAGACCGGACAAGACCGGACAAGACCGGACAAGACCGGACAAGACCGGACAAGACCGAACAAGACCGGACAAGACCCAGACAAGACCGGACAAGACAGGACAAGACCCAGACAAGACCGGACAAGACCCAGACAAGACCGGACAAGACCGGACAAGACTGGACAAGACCCAGACAAGACCGGACAAGACCGGACAAGACCGGACAAGACCGGACAAGAACCGGACAAGAACCGGACAAGACCGGACAAGACCCAGACAAGACCGGACAAGACACAGATAAGACCGGACAAGACCCAGACAAGACCGGACAAGACCGGACAAGACCGGACAAGACCGGACAAGAACCGGACAAGACCGGACAAGACCGGACAAGACCGGACAAGACCCAGACAAGACCGGACAAGACCGGACAAGACCGAACAAGACCGGACAAGACCCGGACAAGACCGGACAAGACCCAGACAAGACCGGACAAGACCCAGACAAGACCCGGACAAGACCGCACAAGAACCAGACAAGACCGGACAAGACCGGACAAGACCGGACAAGACCGGACAAGACCGGACAAGACCGGACAAGACCGGACAAGACCGGACAAGACCGGACAAGACGCAGACAACACCGGACAAGACCGGACAAGACCGGACAAGACCGGACAAGACCCAGACAAGACCGGACAAGACCGGACAAGACCGGACAAGACCGAACAAGACCGGACAAGACCCAGACAAGACCGGACAAGACCCAGACAAGACCGGACAAGACCCAGACAAGACCGGACAAGACCCAGACAAGACCGGACAAGACCCAGACAAGACCCAGACAAGACCGGACAAGACCCAGACAAGACCGGACAAGAACCAGACAAGACCGGACAAGACCGGACAAGACCGGACAAGACCGGACAAGACCGGACAAGACCCAGACAAGACCGGACAAGACCCAGACAAGACCGGACAAGACCGGACAAGACCGGACAAGACCGGACAAGACCGGACAAGACCGGACAAGACCCAGACAAGACCGGACAAGACCCAGACAAGACCGGACAAGACCCAGACAAGACCGGACAAGACCCGGACAAGACCGAACAAAACCGGACAAGACCGGACAAGACCCAGACAAGACCGGACAAGACCGGACAAGACCCAGACAAGACCGGACAAGACCCAGACAAGACCGGACAAGACCGGACAAGACAAGACCGGACAAGGCCGGACAAGACCCGGACAAGACCGAACAAGACCCAGACAAGACCGGACAAGACCCGGACAAGACCGAACAAAACCGGACAAGACCGGACAAGACCGGACAAGACCGGACAAGACCGGACAAGACCCAGACAAGACCGGACAAGACCGGACAAGACCGGACAAGAACCAGACAAGACCGTACAAGACCGGACAAGACCGGACAAGACCGGACAAGAACCAGACAAGACCGGACAAGACCCAGACAAGACCGGACAAGACCGGACAAGACCGGACAAGACCGGACAAGACCCAGACAAGACCGGACAAGACCCAGACAAGACCGGACAAGACCGGACAAGACCGGACAAGACCCAGACAAGACCCAGACAAGACCGGACAAGACCGGACAAGACCGGACAAGACCGGACAAGAACCAGACAAGACCGGACAAGACCCAGACAAGACCGGACAAGACCGGACAAGACCGGACAAGACCGGACAAGGCCGGACAAGGCCGGACAAGACCCGGACAAGACCGAACAAGACCGGACAAGACCGGACAAGACCGGACAAGACCGGACAAGGCCGGACAAGACACGGACAAGACCGGACAAGACCCAGACAAGAACGTACAAGACCGGACAAGACCGGACAAGACCGGACAAGACCGGACAAGACCGGACAAGACCGGACAAGACCCAGACAAGACCGGACAAGACCGGACAAGACCGGACAAGACCGGACAAGACCCAGACAAGACCGGACAAGACCGGACAAGACCGGACAAGACCGGACAAGACCGGACAAGACCGAACAAGACCAGACAAGACCGGACAAGACCCAGACAACACCGGACAAGACCGGACAATACCCAGACAAGACCGGACAAGACCGGACAAGACCGGACAAGACCCAGACAAGACCGGACAAGACCCGGACAAGACCGGACAAGAACCAGACAAGACCGTACAAGACCGGACAAGACCGGACAAGACCCAGACAAGACCGGACAAGACCGGACAAGACCGGACAAGACCGAACAAGACCGTACAAGACCGGACAAGACCGGACAAGACCCAGACAAGACCGGACAAGACCGGACAAGACCCAGACAAGACCGGACAAGACCCAGACAAGACCGGACAAGACCGGACAAGACCGGACAAGACCGGACAAGACCGGACAAGACCGGACAAGACCGGACAAGAACCAGACAAGACCGTACAAGACCGGACAAGACCGGACAAGACCCAGACAAGACCGGACAAGACCCAGACAAGACCGGACAAGACCGGACAAGACCGGACAAGACCCAGACAAGACCGGACAAGACCGGACAAGACCGGACAAGACCGGACAAGGCCGGACAAGACCCGGACAAGACCGAACAAGACCCAACAAGACCGGACAAGACCGAACAAGACCGTACAAGACCGGACAAGGCCGGACAAGACCGGACAAGACCGGACAAGGCCGGACAAGGCCGGACAAGACCCGGACAAGACCGAACAAGACCGGACAAGACCGGACAAGACCGGACAAGACCGGACAAGACCGGACAAGGCCGGACAAGACACGGACAAGACCGGACAAGACCCAGACAAGAACGTACAAGACCGGACAAGACCGGACAAGACCGGACAAGACCGGACAAGACCGGACAAGACCGGACAAGACCCAGACAAGACCGGACAAGACCGGACAAGACCGGACAAGACCGGACAAGACCCAGACAAGACCGGACAAGACCGGACAAGACCGGACAAGACCGGACAAGACCGGACAAGACCGAACAAGACCAGACAAGACCGGACAAGACCCAGACAACACCGGACAAGACCGGACAATACCCAGACAAGACCGGACAAGACCGGACAAGACCCAGACAAGACCGGACAAGACCCGGACAAGACCGGACAAGAACCAGACAAGACCGTACAAGACCGGACAAGACCGGACAAGACCCAGACAAGACCGGACAAGACCGGACAAGACCGGACAAGACCGAACAAGACCGTACAAGACCGGACAAGACCGGACAAGACCCAGACAAGACCGGACAAGACCGGACAAGACCCAGACAAGACCGGACAAGACCCAGACAAGACCGGACAAGACCGGACAAGACCGGACAAGACCGGACAAGACCGGACAAGACCGGACAAGACCGGACAAGAACCAGACAAGACCGTACAAGACCGGACAAGACCGGACAAGACCCAGACAAGACCGGACAAGACCCAGACAAGACCGGACAAGACCGGACAAGACCGGACAAGACCCAGACAAGACCGGACAAGACCGGACAAGACCGGACAAGACCGGACAAGGCCGGACAAGACCCGGACAAGACCGAACAAGACCCAACAAGACCGGACAAGACCGAACAAGACCGTACAAGACCGGACAAGACCGGACAAGACCCAGACAAGACCGGACAAGACCGGACAAGAACCAGACAAGACCGGACAAGACCGGACAAGACCCAGACAAGACCGGACAAGACCGGACAAGACCGGACAAGACCGAACAAGACCGGACAAGACCCAGACAAGACCGGACAAGACCGGACAAGACCGGACAAGACGCAGACAACACCGGACAAGACCGGACAAGACCGGACAAGACGCAGACAACACCGGACAAGACCGGACAAGACCGGACAAGACCGGACAAGACCGGACAAGACCGGACAAGACCGGACAAGACCGGACAAGACCGGACAAGGACCGGACAAGAACCGGACAAGACCGGACAAGACCCAGACAAGACCCGGACAAGACCGGACAAGAACCAGACAAGACCGGACAAGACCCAGACAAGACCGGACAAGACCGGACAAGACCGGACAAGACCGGACAAGACAGGACAAGACCCAGACAAGACCGGACAAGACCCAGACAAGACCGGACAAGACCCAGACAAGACCGGACAAGACCGGACAAGGCCGGACAAGACCCGGACAAGACCGGACAAGACCGGACAAGACCGGACAAGACCCAGACAAGACCGGACAAGACCCAGACAAGACCGGACAAGACCGGACAAGACCGGACAAAACCAGACAAGACCGAACAAGACCGGACAAGACCAGACAAGACCGGACAAGACCGGACAAGACCGGACAAGACCGAACAAGACCGGACAAGACCCAGACAAGACCGGACAAGACCCAGACAAGAACCGGACAAGACCGGACAAGACCGGACAAGACCGGACAAGACCAGACAAGACCCAGACAAGACCGAGACAAGACCGGACAAGACCGAACAAGACCGGACAAGACCGGACAAGACGCGGACAACACCGGACAAGACCGGACAAGACCGGACAAGACCGGACAAGACCGGACAAGACCGGACAAGACCGGACAAGACCGGACAAGACCGGACAAGAACCGGACAAGAACCGGACAAGAACCGGACAAGAACCGGACAAGACCGGACAAGACCCAGACAAGACCGGACAAGACCCAGACAAGACCGGACAAGACCCAGACAAGACCGGACAAGACCGGACAAGACCGGACAAGAACCAGACAAGACCGGTCAAGACCGGACAAGACCGGACAAGACCCAGACAAGACACGGACAAGACCGGACAAGACCCAGACAAGACCGGACAAGACCGGACAAGACCGGACAAGACCGGACAAGACCGAACAAGACCGGACAAGACCCAGACAAGACCGGACAAGACCGGACAAGACCCAGACAAGACCGGACAAGACCCGGACAAGACCGGACAAGACCGGACAAGACCCAGACAAGACCGGACAAGACCGGACAAGACCGGACAAGACCCAGACAAGACCGGACAAGACCGGACAAGACCGGACAAGACCGGACAAGGACCGGACAGGACCGGACAAGACCGGACAAGACCGGACAAGACCGGACAAGACCGGACAAGACCGAACAAGACCCGGACAAGACCCGGACAAGACCGGACAAGACCCAGACAAGACCGGACAAGACCAGAAAAGACCCAGACAAGACCCGGACAACACCGGACAAGACCCAGACAAGACCGGACAAGACCCAGACAAGACCCAGACAAGACCGGACAAGACCGGACAAGACCCAGACAAGACCCAGACAAGACCGGACAAGACCCGACAAGACCGGACAAGACCGGACAAGACCGGACAAGACCGGACAAGATCGAACAAGACCGGACAAGACCCAGACAAGACAGGACAAGACAGGACAAGACCCAGACAAGACCGGACAAGACCCAGACAAGACCGGACAAGACCCAGACAAGACCGGACAAGACCGGACAAGACCGGACAAGACCGGACAAGACCGGACAAGAACCGGACAAGACCGGACAAGACCGGACAAGACCGGACAAGAACCGGACAAGACCGGACAAGAACCAGACAAGACCGGACAAGACCCAGACAACACCGGACAAGACCGGACAAGACGCAGACAACACCGGACAAGACCGGACAAGACCGGACAAGACCGGACAAGACCCAGTCAAGACCGGACAAGACAGGACAAGAACCGGACAAGACCGGACAAGACCCAGACAAGACCGGACAAGACCCAGACAAGACCGGAAAAGACCCAGACAAGACCGGACAAGACCCAGACAAGAACCAGACAAGACCGGACAAGACCGAACAAGACCGGACAAGACCCGGACAAGACGCAGACAACACCGGACAAGACAGGACAAGACCGGACAAGACCGAGACAAGACCCAGACAAGACCCAGACAAGACCCAGACAAGACCCAGACAAGACCGGACAAGACCCAGACAAGACCGGACAAGACCGGACAAGACCGGACAAGACCCAGACCAGACCGGACAAGACCGGACAAGACCCAGACAAGACCGGACAAGACCCAGACAAGACCGGACAAGACCGGACAAGACCGGACAAGAACCGGACAAGAACCGGACAAGACCGGACAAGACCCAGACAAGACCGGACAAGACCCAGACAAGACCGGACAAGACCGGACAAGACCCAGACAAGACCGGACAAGACCGGACAAGACCGGACAAGACCGGACAAGACCGAACAAGACCGGACAAGACCCAGACAAGACCGGACAAGACCCAGACAAGACCGGAAAAGACCCAGACAAGACCGGACAAGACCCAGACAAGAACCAGACAAGACCGGACAAGACCGGACAAGACCGGACAAGACCGAGACAAGACCCAGACAAGACCCAGACAAGACCCAGACAAGACCCAGACAAGACCCAGACAAGACCGGACAAGACCCAGACAAGACCGGACAAGACCGGACAAGACCGGACAAGACCGGACAAGACCGGACAAGACCCAGACCAGACCGGACAAGACCGGACAAGACCCAGACAAGACCGGACAAGACCCAGACAAGACCGGACAAGACCGGACAAGACCGGACAAGACCGGACAAGACCGGACAAGACCCAGACAAGACCGGACAAGACCGGACAAGACCCAGACAAGACCGGACAAGACCGGACAAGACCGGACAAGACCGGACAAGACCGGACAAGACCGAACAAGACCAGACAAGACCGGACAAGACCCAGACAAGACCGGACAAGACCGGACAATACCCAGACAAGACCGGACAAGACCGGACAAGACCGGACAAGACCCAGACAAGACCGGACAAGACCCGGAAAAGACCGGACAAGAACCAGACAAGACCGTACAAGACCGGACAAGACCGGACAAGACCCAGACAAGACCGGACAAGACCCAGACAAGACCGGACAAGACCGGACAAGACCGGACAAGACTGAACAAGACCGTACAAGACCGGACAAGACCGGACAAGACCCAGACAAGACCGGACAAGACCGGACAAGAACCAGACAAGACCGGACAAGACCGGACAAGACCGGACAAGAACCGGACAAGAACCGGACAAGACCGGACAAGACGCAGACAACACCGGACAAGACCGGACAAGACCGGACAAGAACCGGACAAGACCGGACAAGACCGGACAAGACCGGACAAGAACCGGACAAGAACCGGACAAGACCGGACAAGACCCAGACAAGACCGGACAAGACCCAGACAAGACCGGACAAGACCCAGACAAGACCGGACAAGACCGGACAAGACCGGACAAGACCGGACAAGACCCAGACAACACCGGACAAGACCGGACAAGACCGGACAAGACCGGACAAGACCCAGACAAGACCGGACAAGACCGGACAAGACCCAGACAAGACCGGACAAGACCGGACAAGACCGGACAAGACCGAACAAGACCAGACAAGACCGGACAAGACCCAGACAACACCGGACAAGACCGGACAATACCCAGACAAGACCGGACAAGACCGGACAAGACCGGACAAGACCCAGACAAGACCGGACAAGACCCAGACAAGACCGGACAAGACCGGACAAGACCGAACAAGACCGTACAAGACCGGACAAGACGGGACAAGACCCAGACAAGACCGGACAAGACCGGACAAGAACCAGACAAGACCGGACAAGACCGGACAAGACCCAGACAAGACCGGACAAGACCGGACAAGACCGGACAAGACCGAACAAGACCGGACAAGACCCAGACAAGACAGGACAAGACCGGACAAGACCGGACAAGACGCAGACAACACCGGACAAGACCGGACAAGACCGGACAAGACGCAGACAACACCGGACAAGACCGGACAAGACCGGACAAGACCGGACAAGAACCGGACAAGAACCGGACAAGACCGGACAAGACCGGACAAGACCGGACAAGAACCGGACAAGAACCGGACAAGACCGGACAAGACCCAGACAAGACCGGACAAGACCCAGACAAGACCCGGACAAGACCGGACAAGAACCAGACAAGACCGGACAAGACCCAGACAAGACCGGACAAGACCGGACAAGACCGGACAAGACCGGACAAGACCGAACAAGACCGGACAAGACCCAGACAAGACCGGACAAGACAGGACAAGACCCAGACAAGACCGGACAAGACCCAGACAAGACCGGACAAGACCGGACAAGGCCGGACAAGACCCGGACAAGACCGGACAAGACCGGACAGGACCCAGACAAGACAGGACAAGACCGGACAAGACCCAGACAAGACCGTACAAGACCGGACAAGACCGGACAAGGCCGGACAAGGCCGGACAAGGCCGGACAAGACCCGGACAAGAACGGACAAGAACCGGACAAGACCGGACAAGACCGGACAAGACCGGACAAGACCCAGACAAGACCGAGACAAGACCGGACAAGACCGAACAAGACCGGACAAGACGCGGACAACACCGGACAAGACCGGACAAGACCGGACAAGACCGGACAAGACCGGACAAGACCGGACAAGACCGGACAAGAACCGGACAAGAACCGGACAAGAACCGGACAAGAACCGGACAAGACCGGACAAGAACCGGACAAGAACCGGACAAGAACCGGACAAGAACCGGACAAGAACCGGACAAGACCGGACAAGACCCAGACAAGACCGGACAAGACCCAGACAAGACCGGACAAGACCCAGACAAGACCGGACAAGACCGGACAAGAACCAGACAAGACCGGACAAGACCGGACAAGACCCAGACAAGACCCGGACAAGACCGGACAAGAACCAGACAAGACCGGACAAGACCGGACAAGACCGGACAAGACCGGACAAGACCGGACAAGACCGGACAAGACCCGGACAAGACCGGACAAGACCCAGACAAGACCGGACAAGACCCAGACAAGACCGGACAAGACCGGACAAGACCCAGACAACACCGGACAAGACCGGACAAGACCGGACAAGACCGGACAAGGACCGGACAAGACCGGACAAGACCGGACAAGACCGGACAAGACCCAGACAAGACCGGACAAGACCGGACAAGACCGGACAAGACCGGACAAGACCGGACAAGACCGAACAAGACCAGACAAGACCGGACAAGACCCAGACAACACCGGACAAGACCGGACAATACCCAGACAAGACCGGACAAGACCGGACAAGACCGGACAAGACCCAGACAAGACCGGACAAGACCCGGAAAAGACCGGACAAGAACCAGACAAGACCGTACAAGACCGGACAAGACCGGACAAGACCCAGACAAGACCGGACAAGACCCAGACAAGACCGGACAAGACCGGACAAGACCGAACAAGACCGTACAAGACCGGACAAGACCGGACAAGACCCAGACAAGACCGGACAAAACCAGACAAGACCGGACAAGACCGGACAAGACCGGACAAGACCCAGACAAGACCGGACAAGACCGGACAAGACCGAACAAGACCGGACAAGACCCAGACAAGACCGGACAAGACCGGACAAGACCGGACAAGACGCAGACAACACCGGACAAGACCGGACAAGACTGGACAAGACGCAGACAACACCGGACAAGACCGGACAAGACCGGACAAGAACCGGACAAGACCGGACAAGACCGGACAAGACCGGACAAGAACCGGACAAGAACCGGACAAGACCGGACAAGACCCAGACAAGACCGGACAAGACAGGACAAGACCCAGACAAGACCGGACAAGACCCAGACAAGACCGGACAAGACCCAGACAAGACCGGACAAGACCGGACAAGGCCGGACAAGACCCGGACAAGACCGGACAAGACCCAGACAAGACCGGACAAGACCGGACAAGACCGGACAAGACCGAACAAGACCGGACAAGACCCAGACAAGACCGGACAAGACCGGACAAGACCGAACAAGACCGTACAAGACCGGACAAGACCGGACAAGACCCAGACAAGACCGGACAAGACCGGACAAGACCGGACAAGAACCAGACAAGACCGGACAAGACCGGACAAGACCCAGACAAGACCGGACAAGAACCAGACAAGACCGGACAAGACACAGACAAGACCGGACAAGGCCGGACAAGACCGGACAAGGCCGGACAAGGCCGGACAAGACCGGACAAGACCCAGACAAGACCGGACAAGACCGGACAAGAACGGACAAGAACCGGACAAGACCGGACAAGACCGGACAAGACCGGACAAGACCCAGACAAGACCGAGACAAGACCGGACAAGACCGAACAAGACCGGACAAGAACGGACAAGACCGGACAAGACCGGACAAGACCGGACAAGACCGGACAAGACCGGACAAGACCGGACAAGACCGGACAAGACCGGACAAGACCGGACAAGAACCGGACAAGAACCGGACAAGAACCGGACAAGACCCGGACAAGACCCGGACAAGAACCGGACAAGAACCGGACAAGAACCGGACAAGAACCGGACAAGACCGGACAAGACCCAGACAAGACCGGACAAGACCGGACAAGACCGGACAAGACCCGGACAAGACCGGACAAGACCCGGACAAGACCGGACAAGACCGGACAAGAACCGGACAAGAACCGGACAAGACCCAGACAAGACCCAGACAAGACCCAGACAAGACCGGACAAGAACGGACAAGACCCAGACAAGACCGGACAAGACCCAGACAAGACCGGACAAGACCCAGACAAGACCGGACAAGACCGGACAAGACCGGACAAGACCGGACAAGACCGAACAAGACCGGACAAGACCCAGACAAGACCGGACAAGACAGGACAAGACCCAGACAAGACCGGACAAGACCCAGACAAGACCGGACAAGACCCAGACAAGACCGGACAAGACCGGACAAGACCGGACAAGAACCGGACAAGAACCGGACAAGACCCAGACAAGACCGGACAAGACCCAGATAAGACCGGACAAGACCCAGACAAGACCGGACAAGACCGGACAAGACCCGGACAAGACCGGACAAGACCGGACAAGACCCAGACAAGACCCAGACAAGACCGGACAAGACCGGACAAGACCCAGACAAGACCGGACAAGACCGGACAAGACCGGACAAGACCGGACAAGAACCAGACAAGACCGGACAAGACCGGACAAGACCGGACAAGACCGGACAAGACCGGACAAGACCGAACAAGACCCGGACAAGACCCGGACAAGACCCGGACAAGACCGGACAAGACCCAGACAAGACCCAGACAAGACCGGACAAGACCGGAAAAGACCCAGACAAGACCGGACAAGACCGGACAAGACCCAGACAAGACCCAGACAAGACCCAGACAAGACCGGACAAGACCGGACAAGACCGGACAAGACCGGACAAGACCGGACAAGACCCGACAAGACCGGACAAGACCGGACAAGACCGGACAAGACCGGACAAGACCGAACAAGACCGGACAAGACCCAGACAAGACAGGACAAGACAGGACAAGACCCGGACAAGACCGGACAAGACCCAGACAAGACCCAGACAAGACCGGACAAGACCCAGACAAGACCGGACAAGACCCAGACAAGACCGGACAAGACCCAGACAAGACCGGACAAGACCGGACAAGACCGGACAAGACCGGACAAGACCGGACAAGACCGGACAAGAACGGACAAGAACCGGACAAGACCGGACAAGAACCGGACAAGACCGGACAAGAACCAGACAAGACCGGACAAGACCCAGACAACACCGGACAAGACCGGACAAGACGCAGACAACACCGGACAAGACCGGACAAGACCGGACAAGACCGGACAAGACCGGACAAGACCGAACAAGACCGGACAAGACCCAGACAAGACCGGACAAGACCGGACAAGACCCAGACAAGACCGGACAAGACCCAGACAAGACCGGACAAGACCGGACAAGACCGGACAAGACCCAGACAAGACCGGACAAGACCGGACAAGACCGGACAAGAACCGGACAAGACCGGACAAGACCCAGACAAGAACCAGACAAGACCGGACAAGACCGAACAAGACCGAACAAGACCCGGACAAGACGCAGACAACACCGGACAAGACCGGACAAGACCGGACAAGACCGGACAAGACCGAGACAAGACCCAGACAAGACCCAGACAAGACCCAGACAAGACCGGACAAGACCCGGACAAGACCGTACAAGACCGGACAAGACCCGGACAAGACCGGACAAGACCGGACAAGACCAGACAAGACCCAGACAAGACCCAGACAAGACCCAGACAAGACCCAGACAAGACCGGACAAGACCGGACAAGACCGGACAAGACCGGACAAGACCGAACAAGACCGGACAAGACCCAGACAAGACCGGACAAGACCCAGACAAGACCGGACAAGACCCAGACAAGACCGGACAAGACCGGACAAGACCGGACAAGACCCAGACAAGACCGGACAAGACCGGACAAGAACCGGACAAGACCGGACAAGACCCAGACAAGACCCAGATAAGACCGGACAAGAACCAGACAAGACCGGACAAGACCGGACAAGACCGGACAAGACCCAGACAAGACCGGACAAGACCGGACAAGACGGGACAAGACCGGACAAGACCGAACAAGACCGAACAAGACCCAGACAAGACCCAGACAAGACAAGACCGGACAAGACCCAGACAAGACCGGACAAGACCGGACAAGACCGGACAAGACCGGACAAGACCGGACAAGACCGGACAAGACCGGACAAGACCGGACAGGACCGGACAAGAACCGGACAAGACCCAGACAAGACCCAGACAAGACCCAGATAAGACCGGACAAGACCCAGACAAGACCGGACAAGACCGGACAAGACCGGACAAGACCGGACAAGACCGGACAAGAACCGGACAAGAACCGGACAAGACCGGACAAGACCGGACAAGACCGGACAAGACCGGACAAGACCCGGACAAGACCGGACAAGACCGGACAAGACCCAGACAAGACCGGACAAGACCCAGACAAGACCGGACAAGACCGGACAAGACCGGACAAGACCGGACAAGACCCAGACAACACCGGACAAGACCCAGACAAGACCGGACAAGACCGGACAAGACCCAGACAAGACCGGACAAGACCCAGACAAGACCCGGACAAGGCCGGACAAGAACCAGACAAGACCGGAGAAGACCCAGACAACACCGGACAAGACCGGACAAGACGCAGACAACACCGGACAAGACCGGACAAGACCGGACAAGACGCAGACAACACCGGACAAGACCGGACAAGACCGGACAAGACCCAGACAACACCGGACAAGACCGTACAACACCGGACAAGACCCAGACAAGACCGGACAAGACCCAGACAAGACCGGACAAGACCGGACAAGACCCAGACAAGACCCAGACAAGACCGGACATGACCAGACAAGACCCGGACAAGACCCGGACAAGACCCGGACAAGACCCGGACAAGACCCGGACAAGACCCAGACAAGACCCGGACAAGACCTGGACAAGACCGGACAAGAACCGGACAGAACCGGACAAGACCGGACAAGACGGTAAATCACCAGATGTGGCGGACACGGAGCTGTCCATCCAAGAATGAGGCAGCACACCGAGTTATACAACACCACTTTATTCCGTGTTTCGCACCCTCCTTCCCAACTCTCTTATCACTCGCTCTTGGACGAGCCGAAGGTAATGTACTGCGTGCGGCCCACCACCAGGGGCCGCTACAATGCTAAATTTAAAACCGGGACGCAAAATTTAAAACCGAGATGCCAAATTAAAAACCGAGACGTGAAATTTAAAACCGAGACGCGAAACTTTAAATCCGAGACGCGAAATTAAAAACCAAGACACGAAATTTATAACCGAGACGCAACATTTAAAAAACCGAGGTGCGACATTTAGAACCGACCCGCAAAATTTAAAATCAAAACACGAAAATTAAAAGTGAGACACATCATTTTAAACGGAGACAAAATTTAAAACTGAGATGTGAAATTAAAAACCGAGACGCAAAATTATAAAACAGGAAATGACATTTAATGACGAGAAGCGACATTTGGAAATGCAAAATTTAAAACCGAACCGTGAAATTAAAAAGCGAGCCGCAAAATTAAGAACCGAACAGCGAAATTAAAAAACGAGCCACTAAATTAAAAAGAGAGCCGCGAAATCAAAAAGCGAGCCGCAAAATTAAAAAGTGAGCCGCGAAATTTTAAACCGAGACGCAAAATTTAAAACTGAGCCACAAAATTTAAAACTGAGACACAATATTTATAAGACCCCAAATTAAAAACCGAGACAAAATGTAAAACAGAGGCGCTAAATTTTAAACCGAGATGCTAGATTTAAAACCGTGACACGAAATTTAAAACTGAGATGCGAAATTTTAAACTGAGCTACGAAATTTTAAACTGAGATGTGAAATTTATACCCATGAAATTTAAAAGACATACAATTTATAAACGGGAAACGACATTTAATGATGAGACGCAACATTTGGACACGCGAAATTAAAATCCGAGGCGCAAAATTAAAAACCGAGGCGCGAAATTAAAAACCGGGACGCGAAATTATAAACCGAGACGCGAAATTAAAAACGGAGACGCGAAATTTAAAACCGAGGCGCGAAATTAAAAACCGTGACGCAAAATTTAAAACCGTGATGCAAAATTTAAAACCAAGACGTGAAAATTATAACCAAGACGCAACATTTAAAAAACCGAGGCGCGACATTTAGAACTGACCCGCAAAAACCGAGGTGCAAAATTAAACACCGAGACGCGAAATTAAAAACCGAGACACGAAATTTAAAACCGAGACGCGAAATTAAAAACGGAGACGAGAAATTAAAAACTAAGAAATTACATTTAAAACCGAGATGCAACATTTAAAACAGAGACGTGACATTTAATAAAGAGACATGAAATTTAAAACTGAGATGCGACATTTAAAACCGAGACGCGAAATTAAAAACCGAGATGAGAAATTATAAACTAAGAAATTACATTTAAAACCGAGATGCAACATTTAAAACAGAGACGTGAAATTTAATAAAGAGACATGAAATTTAAAACTGAAATGCGAAATTTAAAACCGTGACGCGAAATTTAAAACCAAGACATGAAATTTATAACCAAGACGCAACATTTAAAAAACTGAGGCGCGACATTTAGAACCGACCCGCAAAATTAAAAATCAAAACACAAAATTTAAAAGTGAGATACAAAATTTAAAACCGAGACAAAATTTAAAACTGAAACATGAAATTAAACACCGAGACGCAAAATTAAATACCGTGACATGAAATTAAAAAAACGAGCTGCGAATTTAAAAAGCGAGCCGCGAAATTAAAAAGCGAACCGCGAAATTAAAATGCGAGCCGCAAAATTTTAAACCGAGACACGAAATTTAAAACTGAGCCACAAAATTTAAAACTGAGACACAAAATTTAAAACCGAGACACAAAATTTAAGACACAAAATTAAAAATCGAGACACAATTTAAAACCAAGACATCAAATTAAAAACCGAAACAAAATTTAAAACAGAGGCGCTAAATTTTAAACCGAGACGCTAAATTTAAAACTGAGATGCGAAATTTAAAACCGAGACCCGAAATTTTAAACTGAGATGCGAAATTTATAACCATGGAAGTAAGAATAGAAAGGCAGATTATTATCTGAATGGTGTCAAGTTAGGAAGAGGGGATGTTCAACGAGATCTGGGTGTCCTAGTGCATCAGTCACTGAAAGGAAGCATGCAGGTACAGCAGGCAGTGAAGAAAGCCAATGGAATGTTGGCCTTCGTAACAAGAGGAGTTGAGTATAGGAGCAAAGAGGTCCTTCTACAGTTGTACCGGGCCCTGGTGAGACCGCACCTGGAGTACTGTGTGTAGTTTTGGTCTCCAAATTTGAGGAAGGATATTCTTGCTATTGAGGGCGTGCAGCGTAGGTTCACTAGGTTAATTCCCGGAATGGCGGGACTGTCCTTGTTGAAAGGCTGGAGCGATTCGGCTTGTATACACTGGAATTTAGAAGGATGAGGGGGGGGTCTTACTGAAACATACAAGATAATTAGGGGATTGGACACATTAGAGGCAGGAAACATGTTCCCAATTTTGAGGGAGTCCAGAACAAGAGGCCACAGTTTAAGAATAAGGGGTAGGCCATTTAGAACGGAGATGAGGAAGAACTTTTTCAGTCAGAGAGTGGTGAAGGTGTGGAATTCTCTGCCTCAGAAGGCAGTGGAGGCCAGTTCGTTGGATGCTTTCAAGAGAGAGCTGGATAGAGCTCTTAAGGATAGCGGAGTGAGGGGGTATGGGGAGAAGGCAGGAATGGGGTACTGATTGAGAGTGATCAGCCATGATCGCATTGAATGGCGGTGCTGGCTTGAAGAGCTGAATGGCCTACTCCTGCACCTATTGTCTATTGATGCGCAATGTAAAACCGAGATACAAATTTTTAAATCAAAACAGACACAAAATTTTAAACCGGGAAACGACATTTAATGATGAGACGCAACATTCGGAGACAGGAAATTAAAAACTGAGGAGCGGAATTAAAAACCGAGGCGCAAATTAAAAATCAAGGCGTGAAATTAAAAACCAAGACGCAAAATTTATAGCTGAGACGCGAAATTAAAAACCGAGAAATAACATTTAAAACCGAGATGCGACATTTAAAACCTAGATGCGAACACAGGGTGGAAACTAACAGGAATTGGTCAATCCTTCAGAGGAAGAGGGGCTAGGAAATTGTGGCAATGCAGATGTATCCAAATCTGAGATTTAAACCAATTGCAAAAACTACAGTACTTGGAAGGGCAGGATTAATAACTTAGTGAGACTTAGCCACAATATTAAACTCTTCTTTCACTGTAACAGGGCCACCTATAATTACTTTAACCGAGGAACATGGTTATGTCTAAAGACAAAGTGCTGGAGGCATTCAGTAGTTCAGGCACAATGTGCCTGACCGCAAGTGGAATGGACAGATGACATCTCAGATCAGGAACTTCCCTCAGATTGATGAAAGAGAGTGAAAAGAGGCAGAGGCACGCAGGACAAAGGCAGCAAGTAAATAGGTGGATAGGTGTGAGGGGTGATGAACATACAGATGGAGTCAGTGCCAAAGGCTCAAGGTGAAAGAGACAAAATGCCGAAAAAGGAGAGCACTGAGCGTACATCGGAAAGGAAAGGACCTGGGTTAGTGAGGTTAACGTGGTAGTGAGGTGGTGGAGAATGTGCACACCAGGGTGGGGAGTGAAGGGAAAGAGGCTTTCCCTCGTCAGTACGCTCGTCTCCCATCTCCTTGTCCCATATTTCCCCTTTTACCTTCCACTCCACCTGCCTCTGTCTTTACATTTCACAGCTCTTGTCCTTGTCCGACATGTTTTATAACTTTCACCTTCAGCCTTTCTCACTTACTCCACCCATCTGCCCATCACCCACTCACCTGTATCCACCCATCACCTGTCAGGCAGTGCCCCACCCCCACCTCATTTCCAGCTTTCTCCCGTATTCCAGTCTGAAGGCTCCTTACTGAATAAGTCATCTGTCCATTTCTTCAGAGGTTGCCAAACCCCCAAGTTCCTTCAGCACTTATTTAACTATATACTTGAATCGTGAGTTATTTACTCACGATTCAAGCATGGGGTGCCATGGTGGCGCAGCTGTACAGTTGCTGCCTTCCATCATAATCATACTTTATTAGCCAAGTATGTTTTGCAACATACGAGGAATTTCAGTTGACCTACAGTCACACCAATAAAAAGCAACAGAACACACAAAATACATTTTAACATGAACATCCACCACAGTGGCTCCTCCACATTCCTCACTGTGATAGAAGTGTTTTAAAAAACGTCACTCTTCCCTTCTTTGTCCTCCCACGGTCGGGGGCCTCGAGCATTCTGTTGACGGTGCGATCTTGGCTCTCATAGCTGGCAGTCAGGCCCTCCGCAACGGGGCAATCAAGCTCCCCGCGCCGGGCGATTGGACCTCGGGTCGGTGCTACTCGAACCTTCTTCGTTCTTTGGAGCTTCCCGACATCGGTCTCTACCCGAGACTGCGAGCTCCTCTATGTTGAGGTCTGCAGGCCGAGGTTGGAGCGTCGATCCCCAGCAAGGGATCACAGGCGGTGGGTCTCAAAGTCAGTCTCGAGCAAGGCCGCCAGCTCCATGATGCTAGGCCGCAGAGCGACTGGAGATACGATCTGGAAATCAAGGTAAGATATTCAAATAAGCTTCCCCTGACCCCCTCCACCTCCCACATAAAACAAAGAGATTAACACATACTTTAAAATACATGGGGCGCAACACGAGACGCAACATTTGGTATGACTCCAGAAGTGAATCTTACAGGTTACCAGAATACATTGACGTGATCAACTGGCACAGCAACACCCGAGCTAAACCAAACACTTCACACAAACAGTGTTCTGTGACTGTGCCACCTGCTAGTGTTTACCATGGGCTTCAAACCCTGTACACCAACAGGAGCATCCAGGGTGTTCAGAATATCTGGTGAAAACACACCCATAACACAGTCGCTACTTTCAATGAAAACATCCTTTGAATTAAACCATCTCCAAAACATAATAACAATGATGGGGAAGAAGTTTGCCCCAGCACCTGCCGACATTGGCAAATGGGGAAGAGACTGTCTAACACTAGCAGATATTTCTAGCACCAGATGACCCAGTCTTTGGAGCCATTGGGTGGAAACTAACAGGAATTGGTCAATCCTTCAGAGGAAGAGGGGCTAGGAAATTGTGGCAATGCAGATGTATCCAAATCTGAGATTTAAACCAATTGCAAAAACTACAGTACTTGGAAGGGCAGGATTAATAACTTAGTGAGACTTAGCCACAATATTAAACTCTTCTTTCACTGTAACAGGGCCACCTATAATTACTTTAACCGAGGAACATGGTTATGTCTAAAGACAAAGTGCTGGAGGCATTCAGTAGTTCAGGCACAATGTGCCTGACCGCAAGTGGAATGGACAGATGACATCTCAGATCAGGAACTTCCCTCAGATTGATGAAAGAGAGTGAAAAGAGGCAGAGGCACGCAGGACAAAGGCAGCAAGTAAATAGGTGGATAGGTGTGAGGGGTGATGAACATACAGATGGAGTCAGTGCCAAAGGCTCAAGGTGAAAGAGACAAAATGCCGAAAAAGGAGAGCACTGAGCGTACATCGGAAAGGAAAGGACCTGGGTTAGTGAGGTTAACGTGGTAGTGAGGTGGTGGAGAATGTGCACACCAGGGTGGGGAGTGAAGGGAAAGAGGCTTTCCCTCGTCAGTACGCTCGTCTCCCATCTCCTTGTCCCATATTTCCCCTTTTATCTTCCACTCCACCTGCCTCTGTCTTTACATTTCACAGCTCTTGTCCTTGTCCGACATGTTTTATAACTTTCACCTTCAGCCTTTCTCACTTACTCCACCCATCTGCCCATCACCCACTCACCTGTATCCACCCATCACCTGTCAGGCAGTGCCCCACCCCCACCTCATTTCCAGCTTTCTCCCGTATTCCAGTCTGAAGGCTCCTTACTGAATAAGTCATCTGTCCATTTCTTCAGAGGTTGCCAAACCCCCAAGTTCCTTCAGCACTTATTTAACTATATACTTGAATCGTGAGTTATTTACTCACGATTCAAGCATGGGGTGCCATGGTGGCTCAGCTGTACAGTTGCTGCCTTCCATCATAATCATACTTTATTAGCCAAGTATGTTTTGCAACATACGAGGAATTTCAGTTGACCTACAGTCACACCAATAAAAAGCAACAGAACACACAAAATACATTTTAACATGAACATCCACCACAGTGGCTCCTCCACATTCCTCACTGTGATAGAAGTTTTTAAAAAAACATCACTCTTCCCTTCTTTGTCCTCCCACGGTCGGGGGCCTCGAGCATTCTGTTGACGGTGCGATCTTGGCTCTCATAGCTGGCAGTCAGGCCCTCCGCAACGGGGCAATCAAGCTCCCCGCGCCGGGCGATTGGACCTCGGGTCGGTGCTACTCGAACCTTCTTC
>NW_027601875.1:0-65603 GCF_053455715.1 Rhinoraja longicauda | reverse complement strand
GGAGATCCCCCTCCCTCCCCTCCCTCCCCTCCCCCCTACCCGCTCCCCCCTACCCGCTCCCCCCTTCCCTCCCCCCTTCCCCTTCCCCCCTCCCCTCCCCCTCCCTCCCCCTCCCCTCCTCCCTCCACACCTCCCTCCACACCTCCCTCCCCCCTCCCTCCCGGTTACAATGGAAACCCTACGAGGACGGGCCCAACGGGGAAAGAGGGGTACTGGGAAAAGGGGAGGTCCCCCTTCCCCCCTCAACCCCTTCATCCCCCCTCCTTCCCACCTCCATCCCCACTCCCTCCCCCCCTCCTACCCCTCCCTCCCCAACTCCCTCCCCCCTCCCTCCCCTCTAACTCCCCCCTCCCTCCTTCCCTCCATCCCTCCCTCCCCCAATCCCTCCCCCCTCCCTCCACCCTTCCATCCCTCTCCCCCTCCCCCTCCTTCCACCCTCCCTCCCCCCTCCCCGTTACAATGGAAACCCTACGAGGACGGTCCCAACGGGGAAAGAGGGGCACTGGGAAAAGGGGAGGTCCCCCTCACTACCCCCTTCCCCCTCCCCTCTTCCCCTCCCTCCCCCTCCCCCCTACCCCCTCCCTCCCCTCCCCCACCCTCCCCTCCCCTCCTCCCTCCACACCTCCCTCCTCCCTCCCTCCCCCTTCCCTCCCTCCCCTCCTCCCGGTTACAATGGAAACCCTACGAGGACGGGCCCAACGGGGAAAGAGGGGTACTGGGAAAAGGGGAGATCCCCCTCCCTCCCCCTTCCCCCCTCCCCCCCTCACCTCCCCCTCCCCTCCCCTCCTCCCTGCACACCTCCACACCTCCCTCCTCCCTCCCTCCCCCTTCCCTCCCTCCCCCTTCCCTCCCTCCCCTCCTCCCGGTTACAATGGAAACCCTACGAGGACGGGCCCAATGGGGAAAGAGGGGTACTGGGAAAATGGGAGGTTCCCCTCCCTCCCCCCTCACTCCCCCCTCCCTCCCTTCTCCCTCCCCCCCCTCCCTCCCCCTCCCCTTCCCCCCTCCCTCCCCTTCCCCCCTCCCTCCCCCTCCCCCCTACCCCCTTCCCTCCCCTCTCCCTCCCCCCCTTCCCCCCTCCCCTCCCCCCCTCCCTCCCCCTCCACACCTCCCTACTCCCTCCCTCGAAAAGTAACTGACAGAAGCACTAAGTAGCCGCGAATGTTTCAAAACCAGCACTTAACCGCGAATGTTTTTTAAAAAAGCACTTAACCGCGAATGTTTCAAAACAAGCAATTAAAAAGCACTTTTTTTTTTAAAGCATTTTTTTTTATTCCAAGAGAATGGGGGGTGGTCTGAGAATGGGGACTGGGTAGGGGGACAACAGGGGTCGTTGCGGTGGGGGCTTGGTGGTGGGGGAAAGAGGGGTACTGGGAAAAGGGGAGGTCCCACTTCCCCCTCAACCTCTTCCTCCCCCCTCCTTCCCACCTCCATCCCCACTCTCTCCCCCCTCAATCTCAACCTCCATCACCACTCAGCCCCTAACTCACCCCTCCCTCCTTCCCTCCATCCGACCCTCCCTCACTCCCTCCCCCCATCCCTCCACCCTTCCACCCCTCTCCCCCTCCCCCCTCCTTCCACCCTCCCTCCCCCCCTCCCGGTTACAATGGAAACCCTACGGGGACGGGCCCAACGGGGAAAGAGGGGTACTGGGAAAAGGGGAGTTCCCCCTCCCTCCCCTCCTCCCTCCCCTCCCCCTACCCCTCTTCCCCCTCCCCCTCCCCTCCCCCCCTCCCTCCCCCTCCCCTCCTCCCTCCACACCTCCCTCCACACCTCCCTCCTCCCTCCCTCCCCCCCTCCCGGTTACAATGGAAACCCTACGAGGACGGGCCCAACGGGGAAAGAGGAGTACTGAGAAAAGGGGAGGTCCCCCTCCCTCCCCTCTCCCTCCCCCTCCCCCCTACACCCCTCCCTCCCCTCCCCCTCCCCGTTAAAATGGAAACCCTACGGGGACGGGCCCAACGGGGAAAGAGGGGTACTGGGAAAAGGGGAGGTCCCCCTCCCTCCCCCCCTCCCCCCTCCACTCCACCCTCCCCTCCCCCCCTCCCTCCCCCTCCCCTGCTCCCTCCACACCTCCCTCCTCCCTCCCTCCCTCTTCCCTCCCTCCCATCCTCCCAGTTACAATGGAAACCCTACGAGGACGGGCCCAACGGGCCCACTCGGTCTAGTCTATCTATCTATCTATCTATCTATATAATACTAAAACTCTGCGGTCCAACATTCCGTATGTATATACGGAAGATTCCGTGTGTATATACGGAAGATTCCGAAGATTTCTGTCCATAACTTACAAACCCTACTCCTCCCAGACGGTACACCAAAGCGCTACGATTTTTGTACCGCCGTATTCACCATTAACATGGGCAACTATTGTAAGTACTTTCGTTCAAATTGAAGCTACCTTTTTAAAGCTAGAGAGATATTAAAGTTAAAATTTCTCATTTCTAACCCTTTTCTTGAAGGGGCTTCAGCGCGTGATGTCACAATGGCACCCGTGCACCAATGAGAGATCAGCTCGGTTTTAAATTTACATAATTTTTTTTCTGACCTTTTTTTTCAAGGTCTTCAGCTTGTGACGTCACAATGCTTGTGTGAGATGGTTTGCAACATTGTTGCGAAAAGCAACTGCCAGTTTTTTAAAGTTGTGCGAGTCACTTAACATACACAGATCAGCATGGGGCCCCTATTCCCTCCCTCCCCCCTCCTCCCCTCAACCCCTTCCTCCCCACTCCTTCCCACCTCCATCCCCACTCCCTCCCCCCCTCCTCCCCAACTCCCTCCCCACCTCCCTCACCCCTCCTCCCCTAACTCCCCCCCTCCCTCCTTCCCTCCATCCTTCCCCCCCTCCCTCCACCCTTCCATCCCTCTCCCCCTCCCCCCTCCTTCCACCCTCCCTCCCCCCCTTCTGGTTACAAAGGAAACCCTACGGGGACGGGCCCAACGGGGAAAGAGGGGTACTGGGAAAAGGGGAGGTCCCCCTCCCTCCCCTTACCCCCTCCCCCATCCCCCTCCCCCCGAACCGTCTCCCTCCCCCTTCCCCCCTCCCCTCCCCCCCTCCCCTCCTCCCTCCACACCTCCCTCCTCCCTCCCTCCCCTCCTCCCGGTTACAATGGAAACCCTACGAGGACGGGCCCAACGGGGAAAGAGGGGTACTGGGAAAAGGGGAGGTCCCCCTCCCTCCCCCCTTCCCCCATCCCATCCCCCCTCCCTCCCCTCTCCCTCCCCCTTCCCCCCGTTCCCCCCTCCCCTTCCCCCTCCCTCCCCTCCTCCCTCCACACCTCTCTCCTCCCTCCCTCCCCTTCCCTCCCTCCCATCCTCCCAATGCTTGTTTGAGATGGGTGCTACATTGTTTCGAAAAGCACCACTAACAGATCGCAGTGAGAAGCACTAAATGACCGTGGTCGTGAGAAGCACTAAATGACCGCGAATGTAGCAAAAACAGCACTTTAAACCACTTTAAACCACTGTTTTCAAGTAGTCTTTTTTATTGCAAGTCACTTAACATACACAGATCAACATGGGGCCTCTATGCTCGTGGGCCACCGGGGCAAGTGTTGCGAAACAGCACTTGGAGTGTGTCTGGGGGAGAGAGAGAATGGGGGGGGGGTCTGAGAATGGGGACTGGGGAGGGGGACAACAGGGGTCGTTGCGGAGGGGGCTTGGTGGTGGGGGAAAGAGGGGTACTGGGAAAATGGGAGGTCCCCCTTCACCCCTCAACCCCTTCCTTCCCACCTCCATCCCCACTCCCTCCCCCCCTCCTCCCCCTCCCTCCCCAACTCCCTCCCCCTCCCTCCCCACCTCCCTCAAACCTCCCCCCTAACTCCCCCCCTCCCTCCTTCCCTCCATCCCTCCCTCCCCCAATCCATCCACCCTTCCATCCCTCTCCCCCTCCCCCCTCCTTCCACCCTCCCTCCCCCCTCCCGGTTACAATAGAAACCCTACGGGGACGGGCCCAACGGGGAAAGAGGGGTACTGGGAAAAGGGGAGGTCCCCCTCCCTCCCCTCCCCCCTACCCCCTCCCCACTCCCTCCCCCTCCCCTCCTCCCTCCACACCTCCCTCCACACCTCCCTCCTCCCTCCCTCCCCCCCTCCCGGTTACAATGGAAACCCTATGAGGACGGGCCCAACGGGGAAAGAGGGGTACTGGGAAAAGGGGAGGTCCCCCTTCCCCCCTCAACCCCTTCATCCCCCCTCCTTCCCACCTCCATCCCCACTCCCTCCCCCCTCCTCCCCCTCCCTCCCCAACTCCCTCCCCCCTCCCGCCCCCCTCCCCCCTAACTCCCCCCTCCCTCCATCCCTCCCTCCCCAATCCCTCCTTCCCTCCCTCCACCCTTCCATCCCTCTCCCCCCTCCTTCCACCCTCCCTCCCCCCCTCCCGGTTACAATTGAAACCCTACGAGGACGGGCCCAACGGGGAAAGAGGAGTACTGGGAAAAGGGGAGGTCCCCCTCCCTCCCCCCTTCCCCCATCCCATCCCCCCTCCCTCCCCTCTCCCTCCCCCTTCCCCCCTTCCCCCCTCCCCCCCTCCCCCCTCCCTCCCCTCCCCTCCTCCCTCCACACCTCCCTCCTCCCTCCCTCCCCCTTCCCGCCCTCCCCTCCTCCCGGTTACAATGGAAACCCTACGAGGACGGGCCCAACGGGGAAAGAGGGGTACTGGGAAAAGGGGAGGTCCCCCTCCCTCCCTCCCCCCTACCCACCTCCCTCCCCTCTCCCTCCCCACCTTCCCTCCTCCCTTCCCCCCTCCCCTCCCCCCTCCCATCCCCCCCTCTCCCCCCTCCCTCCCCCTACCCCCCTCCCTCCCCTCTCCCTCCCCCTCCCCTCCCCCCCTCCCTCCCCTCCTCCCTCCCCCTTCCCTCCCCAAACCCTCCCCCTTTCCTCCCCTCCCGGTTACAATGGAAACCCTACGAGGACGGGCCCAACGGGCCCACTCGGTCTAGTCTATATACTACTAAAACTCTGCGGTCCAACATTCCGTATGTATGGATGTATATGTGTATGTACGCAAAGATTCCGAAGAGTTTCTGTCCATAACTTACAAACCCTACTCCTCCCTGACGGTACACCAAAGCGCTACGATTTTTGTACCGCCGTATTCACCATTAACATGGGCAACTATTGTAAGTACTTTCGTTCAAATTGAAGCTACCTTTTTAAAGCTAGAGAGATATTAAAGTTTAATTTTCATTTCTAACCCTTTTCTTGAAGGGGCTTCAGCGCGTGATGTCACAATGGCACCCGTGCACCAATGAGAGATCAGCTCGGTTTTAAATTTACATCTTCAGCTTGTGACGTCACAATGCTTGTGTGAGATTGTTGCAACATTGTTGCGAAAGGCAACTGCCAGTTTTTTAAAGTTGTGCAAGTCACTTAACATACACAGATCAGCATGGGGCCCCTATTCCCTCCCTCCCCCCCTTCCCCCCTCAACCCCTTCCTCCCCACTCCTTCCCACCTCCATCCCCACTCCCTCCCCCCCTCCTCCCCAACTCCCTCCCCACCTCCCTCACCCCTCCTCCCCTAACTCCCCCCCTCCCTCCTTCCCTCCATCCCTCCCCCCCTCCCTCCACCCTTCCATCCCTCTCCCCCTCCCCCCTCCTTCCACCCTCCCTCCCCCCTTCTGGTTACAAAGGAAACCCTACGGGGACGGGCCCAACGGGGAAAGAGGGGTACTGGGAAAAGGGGAGGTCCCCCTCCCTCCCCTCCCCTCCCCCCTCCCCCTCCCCCTAACCCTCTCCCTCCCCCTTCCCCCCTCCCCTCCTCCCTCCACACCTCCCTCCTCCCTCCCTCCCCTCCTCCCGGTTACAATGGAAACCCTACGAGGACGGGCCCAACGGGGAAAGAGGGGTACTGGGAAAAGGGGAGGTCCCCCTCCCTCCCCCTTACACGCTCCCTCCCTCCCCCTCCCCCTCTCCCTCCCCCTCCCCTCCCCCCTCCCTCCCCCTCCCCTCCTCCCTCCACACCTCCCTCCTCCCTCCCCCCTACCCCCCTCCCTCCCCTCTCCCTCCTCCCCCTTCCCCCTCCCTCCCCCTCCCCTCCTCCCTCCCCCTCCCCTCCTCCCTCCACACCTCCCTCCTCCCTCCCTCCCCCTTCCCTACCTCCCCTCCTCCCGGTTACAATGGAAACCCTACGACGACGGGCCCAACGGGGAAAGAGGGGTACTGGGAAAACGGGTGGTCCCCCTCCCTCCCCCCTTCCCCCTCCCTACCCCCTCCCTCCCCTCTCCCTCCCCCTTGCCCCTTCCCCCCTCCCCCTCCCCTCCCCCCTCCACACCTCCCTCCTCCCTTCCCTCCCCCCCACTCCCCTCCAGGTTACAATGGAAACCTTACGAGGACGGGCACAACGGGGAAAGAGGGGTACTGGGAAAAGGGGAGGTCCCCCTCCCTCCCCCTTCCACCCTCACCCCTTCCCCCCACCCCTCCCCCTCTCCCTCCCCCCTCCCTCCACCTCCCCCCCTTCCCCCCTCCCCCTCCCTCCCCCTCCCCTCCTCCCTCCACACCTCCCTCTTCCCTCCCTCCCCCCTCCCTCCCTGCCTCACGGTTACAATGGAAACCCTACGAGGACGGGCCCAACGGGGAAAGGGGTGTGCTGGGGAAAGGGGGGGGGAGAGTAAGAGTGTATCTGGGGGAGAGAGAATGGGGGGGTCTGAGAATGGGGACTGGGGAGGGGGACAACAGGGGGCTTGGTGGTTTGGGAAAGAAGAGTACTGGGAAAAGGGGAGGTACCCCTCCCTCCCCACTCTCCTCCCTCCCTCATCCCTCCCTCCCTCCCGTCCCAGCAGCGCTGACCGCCGGGAGGTGTAGTCGCCGTCGCCTCTCCCGCTGTTTGATTTCATTTATAACAGACATTTATTTAAAATGAGGAATGTGATTTTCATTAAGTTTGATTTTATTTATTTTAAAAAAGCTGATGCTCTATAGATAAGTTTATTTCCTTTTCAACAAAGAACGCTGTTTATTTTAAAGTAAAATAGACCCTCCCCCCACCCCCCTCCCTCCCCTCTCCCTCCCCATCCCCCTCCCCTCCTTCCCCCTCCCCTCCCCCCTCCACTCCACCCTCCCCTCCCCCCCTCCCTCCCACTTCCCTCCCTCCCATCCTCCCGGTTACAATGGAAACCCTACGAGGACGGGCCCAACGGGCCCACTCGGTCTAGTATAATACTAAAACTCTGCGGTCCAACATTCCGTATGTATATACGGAAGATTCCGTATGTATATACGGAAGATTCCGAAGATTTCTGTCCATAACTTACAAACCCTGCTCCTCCCAGACGGTACACCAAAGCGCTACGATTTTTGTACCGCCGTATTCACCATTAACATGGGCAACTGTTGTAAGTACTTTCGTTCAAATTGAAGCTACCTTTTTAAAGCTAGAGAGATATTAAAGTTTAAATTTTCATTTCTAACACTTTTCTTGAAGGGGCCAAACCCTACTCCTCCCAGACGGTACACCAAAGCGCTACGATTTTTGTACCGCCGTATTCACCATTAACATGGGCAACTATTGTAAGTACTTTCGTTCAAATTGAAGCTACCTTTTTAAAGCTAGAGAGATATTAAAGTATAAATTTTCATTTCTAACCCTTTTCTTGAAGGGGCTTCAGTGCGTGATGTCACAATGGCACCCGTGCACCAATGAGAGATCAGCTCGGTTTTAAATTTACATCTTCAGCTTGTGACGTCACAATGCTTGTGTGAGATTGTTGCAACATTGTTGCGAAAAGCAACTGCCAGTTTTTTAAAGTTGTGCAAGTCACTTAACATACACAGATCAGCATGGGGCCCCTATTCCCTCCCTCCCCCCCTTCCCCCCTCAACCCCTTCCTCCCCACTCCTTCCCACCTCCATCCCCACTCCCTCCCCCCCTCCTCCCCAACTCCCTCCCCACCTCCCTCACCCCTCCTCCCCTAACTCCCCCCCCCTCCCTCCTTCCCTCCATCCTCCCCCCCTCCCTCCACCCTTCCATCCCTCTCCCCCTCCCCCCTCCTTCCACCCTCCCTCCCCCCCTTCTGGTTACAAAGGAAACCCTACGGGGACGGGCCCAACGGGGAAAGAGGGGTACTGGGAAAAGGGGAGGTCCCCCTCCCTCCCCTTCCCCCCTCCCCTCCCCCTCCCCCTCCCCCCTAACCCTCTCCCTCCCCCTCCCCTCCCCCCTCCCCTCCTCCCTCCACACCTCCTCCTCCCTCCCTCTCCTCCTCCCGGTTACAATGGAAACCCTACGAGGACGGGCCCAACGGGGAAAGAGGGGTACTGGGAAAAGGGGAGGTCCCCCTCCCTCCCCCCTTCCCCCATCCCATCCCCCCTCCCTCCCCTCTCCCTCCCCCCCGTTCCCCCTCCCCTTCCCCCCTCCCTCCACACCTCTCTCCTCCCTCCCTCCCCTTCCCTCCCTCCCATCCTCCCAATGCTTGTTTGAGATGGGTGCTACATTGTTTCGAAAAGCACCACTAACAGATCGCAGTGAGAAGCACTATGTGACCGTGAATGTTTCAAAACAAGCACTTAAAAAGCACTTATCTTTTTTTAAAGTATTTTTTTTTATTGCAAGTCACTTAACATACACAGATCAGCATTGGGCCCCTATGCTCGTGGGCCACCGGGGCAAGTGTTTCGAAAAAAGCACTGAGAGTGTGTCTGGGGGAGAGAGAGAATGGGGGGGGGGGGGTCTGAGAATGGGGACTGGGGAGGGGGACAACAGGGGTCGTTGCGGAGGGGGCTTGGTGGTGGGGGAAAGAGGGGTACTCAGAAAAGGGGAGGTCCCACTTCCCCCCTCAACCCCTTCCGCCCCCTTCCTTCTCACCTCCATCCCCACTCCCTCCCCCCTCCCTCCCCCCTCAATCCCAACCTCCTTCACCACTCAGCCCCTAACTCCCCCCCTCCCTCCTTCCCTCCATCCCACCCTCCCCCACTCCCTCCCCCCTCCCTCCACCATTCCATCCCTCTCCCCCTCCCCCCTCCTTCCACCCTCCCTCCCCTCCTCCCGGTTACAATGGAAACCCTACGAGGACGGGCCCAATGGGGAAAGAGGGGTACTGGGAAAATGGGAGGTTCCCCTCCCTCCCCCCTCACTCCCCCCTCACTCCCCCCTCCCTCCCTTCTCCCTCCCCCCCTCCCTCCCCCTCCCCTTCCCCCCACCCTCCCCTTCCCCCCTCCCCCCTCCCTCCCCCTCCCCCTACCCCCTTCCCTCCCCTCTCCCTCCCCCCCTTCCCCCCTCCCCTCCCCCCTCCCTCCCCCTCCCCTCCCCCCTCCACACCTCCCTACTCCCTCCCTCGAAAAGCAACTGACAGAAGCACTAAGTAGCCGCGAATGTTTCAAAACCAGCACTTAACCGCGAATGTTTTTTAAAAAAGCACTTAACCGCGAATGTTTCAAAACAAGCAATTAAAAAGCACTTTTTTTAAAAAAGTATTTTTTTTTATTCCAAGAGAATGGGGGGGGGGTCTGAGAATGGGGACTGGGGAGGGGGACAACAGGGGTCGTTGCGGTGGGGGCTTGGTGGTGGGAGAAAGAGGGGTACTGGGAAAAGGGGAGGTCCCACTTCCCCCTCAACCTCTTCCTCCCCCCTCCTTCCCACCTCCATCCCCACTCTCTCCCCCCTCAATCCCAACCTCCATCACCACTCAGCCCCTAACTCACCCCTCCCTCCTTCCCTCCATCCGACCCTCCCCCACTCCCTCCCACCCTCCCTCCACCCTTCCACCCCTCTCCCCCTCCTTCCACCCTCCCTCCCCCCCTCCCGGTTACAATGGAAACCCTACGGGGACGGGCCCAACGGGGAAAGAGGGGTACTGGGAAAAGGGGAGTTCCCCTCCCTCCCCTCCTCCCTCCCCTCCTCCCTCCCCTCCCCCCTACCCCTCTTCCCCCCTCCCCCTCCCCTCCCCCCCTCCCTCCCCCTCCCCTCCTCCCTCCACACCTCCCTCCACACCTCCCTCCTCCCTCCCTCCCCCCCTCCCGGTTACAATGGAAACCCTACGAGGACGGGCCCAACGGGGAAAGAGGAGTACTGGGAAAAGGGGAGGTCCCCCACCCTCCCCCCTTCCCCCTCCCCTCCCCCATCCCCTCTCCCTCCCCCTCCCCCCTACCCCCTCCCTCCCCTCCCCCCTCCCTCCCCTCCCCTCCTCCCTCCACACCTCCCTCCTCCCTCCCTCCCCCTTCCCGCCCTCCCCTCCTCCCGGTTACAATGGAAACCCTACGAGGACGGGCCCAACGGGGAAAGAGGGGTACTGGGAAAAGGGGAGGTCCCCCTCCCTCCCTCCCCCCTACCCACCTCCCTCCCCTCTCCCTCCCCCCTTCCCTCCTCCCTTCCCCCCTCCCCTCCCCCCTCCCATCCCCCCCTCTCCCCCCTCCCTCCCCCCTACCCCCCTCCCTCCCCTCTCCCTCCCCCCCTCCCCTCCCCCCCTCCCTCCCCTCCTCCCTCCCCCTTCCCTCCCCCAACCCTCCCCCTTTCCTCCCCTCCCGGTTACAATGGAAACCCTACGAGGACGGGCCCAACGGGCCCACTCGGTCTAGTATACTACTAAAACTCTGGGTTCGTTTGTATGTACGGAAGATTCCGTATGTACGAAAGATTCCGAAGATTTCTGTCCATAACTTACAAACCCTACTCCTCCCAGACGGTACACCAAAGCGCTACGATTTTTGTACCGCCGTATTCACCATTAACATGGGCAACTATTGTAAGTACTTTCGTTCAAATTGAAGCTACCTTTTTAAAGCTAGAGAGATATTAAAGTTTAAATTTTCATTTCTAACACTTTTCTTGAAGGGGCCAAACCCTACTCCTCCCAGACGGTACACCAAAGCGCTACGATTTTTGTACCGCCGTATTTACCATTAACATGGGCAACTATTGTAAGTACTTTCGTTCAAATTGAAGCTACCTTTTTAAAGCTAGAGAGATATTAAAGTTTAAATTTTTCATTTCTAACCCTTTTCTTGAAGGGGCTTCAGCGCGTGATGTCACAATGGCACCCGTGCACCAATGAGAGATCAGCTCGCGATGGACAAGCGGCTGCTATTGGGTGTATACTACTTTAAATTTACATAATTTTTTTTCAGACCTTTTTTTTCAAGGTCTTCAGCTTGTGACGTCACAATGCTTGTGTGAGATGGTTGCAACATTGTTGCGAAAAGCAACTGCCAGTTTTTTAAAGTTGTGCGAGTCACTTAACATACACAGATCAGCATGGGGCCCCTATTCCCTCCCTCCCCCCCCCTTCCCCCCTCAACCCCTTCCTCCCCACTCCTTCCCACCTCCACCCCCCCTCCCTCCCCCCCTTCCCCCCTCCCCTCCCCCCTCCCTCCCCCTCCACCCTCCACACCTCCCTCCCTCCCCCTTCCCTCCCTCCCCTCCTCCCGGTTACAATGGAAACCCTACGAGGACGGGCCCAACCGGGAAAGAGGGGTACTGGGAAAAGGGGAGGTCCCCCTCCCTCCCCTTCCCCCTCCCCTCCCCCCCTACCCCTCTCCCTCCCCCCTCACCCCCTCCCCCCCTCCCTCCCCCTCTCCCTCCCCCCTCCCCCCTTCCCCCTCCCCTCCCCCTCCCTCCCCCTCCCCTCCCTCCACACCTCCCTCCTCCCTCCCTCCCCCTTCCCTCCCTCCCCTCCTCCCGGTTACAATGGAAACCCTACGAGGACGGGCCCAACGGGGAAAGAGGGGTACTGGGAAAAGGGGAGGTCCCCCTCACTCCCCCCTTCCCCATCCCATCCCCCCTCCCTCCCCTCTCCCGCCCCCTTCCCCCCCTCCCCTTCCCCCCTCCCTCCCCTCCTCCCTCCACACCTCCCTCCTCCCTCCCTCCCCTTCCCTCCCTCCCATCCTCCCAATGCTTGTGTGAGATGGTTGCAACATTGTTTCGAAAAGCAGCTGACAGAAGCACTAAGTAGCCGCGAATGTTTCAAAACCAGCACTTAACCGCGAATGTTTTTTAAAAAAGCACTTAACCGCGAATGTTTCAAAACAAGCAATTAAAAAGCACTTTTTTTTTAAAAAGTATTTTTTTTAATTCCAAGAGAATGGGGGGGGTCTGAGAATGGGGACTGGGGAGGGGGACAACAGGGGTCGTTGCGGTGGGGGCTTGGTGGTGGGGGAAAGAGGGGTACTGGGAAAAGGGGAGGTCCCACTTCCCCCCTCAACCTCTTCCTCCCCCCCTTCCCACCTCCATCCCCACTCTCTCCCCCCTCAATCCCAACCTCCATCACCACTCAGCCCCTAACTCACCCGTGCCTCCTTCCCTCCATCCGACCCTCCCCCACTCCCTCCCCTGCTCCCTCCACCCTTCCACCCCTCTCCCCCTCCCCCCTCCTTCCACCCTCCCTCCCCCCCCTCCCGGTTACAATGGAAACCCTACGGGGACGGGCCCAACGGGGAAAGAGGGGTACTGGGAAAAGGGGAGGTCCCCCTCCCTCCCCCTCCCTCCCCCCTCCCCTCCCCCCTCCCCTCTCCCTCCCCCTCCCTCCCCCTCCCTCCCCCTCCCCCCTACCCCCTCCCTCCCCTCCCCCCTCCCTCCCCTCCCCTCCTCCCTCCACACCTCCCTCCTCCCTCCCTCCCCCTTCCCGCCCTCCCCTCCTCCCGGTTACAATGGAAACCCTACGAGGACGGGCCCAACGGGGAAAGAGGGGTACTGGGAAAAGGGGAGGTCCTCCTCCCTCCCCCCCTTCCCTCCCCCCTCCCCCTTCCCCCCTCCCCTCCCTCCCCTCCCTCCCCTCCCTCCCCCTACCCCCTCCCTCCCCTCTCCCTCCCCATCCCCTCCCCTCCCCCCTCCCATCCCACAACGGGGAAAGAGGGGTACTGGGAAAACAGGTGGTCCCCCTCCCCCCTCCCTCCCCCCTCCCTCCCCGCCTCCCGGTTACAATGGAAACCCTACGAGGACGGGCCCAACGGGCCCACTTGGTCTAGTATACTACTAAAACTCTGCGGTCCAACATTCCGTGTGTATGTATGCAAACATTCCGTGTGTATGTATGGAAGATTCCGAAGCGTCTTTGCTTGACGCTTAACTTACAAACCCTACTCCTCCTAGACGGTACGCCAAAGCGCTACGATTTTTGTACCGCCATATTCACCATTAACATGGGCAACTATTGTAAGTACTTTCGTTCAAATTGAAGCTACCTTTTTAAAGCTAGAGAGATATTAAAGTTTAAATTTTCATTTCTAACCCTTTTCTTGAAGGGGCTTCAGCGCGTGATGTCACAATGGCACCCGTGCACCAATGAGAGATCAGCTCGGTTTTAAATTTACATGATTTTTTTTCTGACCTTTTTTTTCAAGGTCTTCAGCTTGTGACGTCACAATGCTTGTGTGAGGATAGTTGCAACATTGTTGCGAAAAGCAACTGCCAGTTTTTTAAAGTTGTGCAAGTCACTTAACATACACAGATCAGCATGGGGCCCCTATTCCCTCCCTCCCCCCTTTCCCCCTCAACCCCTTCCTCCCCACTCCTTCCCACCTCCATCCCCACTCCCTCCCCCCCTCCTCCCCAACTCCCTCCCCACCTCCCTCACCCCTCCTCCCCTAACTCCCCCCCTCCCTCCTTCCCTCCATCCCTCCCCCCCGCCCTCCACCCTTCCATCCCTCTCCCCCTCCCCCCTCCTTCCACCCTCCCTCCCCCCCCTTCTGGTTACAAAGGAAACCCTACGGGGACGGGCCCAACGGGGAAAGAGGGGTACTGGGAAAAGGGGAGGTCCCCCTCCCTCCCCTTCCCCACTCCCCTCCCCCTCCCCCTCCCCCCTAACCCTCTCCCTCCCCCTCCTCCCCTCCCCCCTCCCCTCCTCCCTCCACACCTCCCTCCTCCCTCCCTCCCCTCCTCCCGGTTACAATGGAAACCCTACGAGGACGGGCCCAACGGGGAAAGAGGGGTACTGGGAAAAGGGGAGGTCCCCCTCCCTCCCCACTTCCCCCATCCCATCCCCCCTCCCTCCCCTCTCCCTCCACCTTCCCCCGTTCCCCCCTCCCCTTCCCCCCTCCCTCCCCTCCTCCTTCCACACCTCTCTCCTCCCTCCCTCCCCTTCCCTCCCTCCCATCCTCCCAATGCTTGTTTGAGATGGGTGCTACATTGTTTCGAAAAGCACCACTAACAGATCGCAGTGAGAAATTCTATGCGACCGCGAATGTTTCAAAACAAGCACTTAAAATGCACTTATCTTTTTTTAAAGTATTTTTTTTTATTGCAAGTCACTTAACATACACAGATCAGCATTGGGCCCCTATGCTCGTGGGCCACCGGGGCAAGTGTTTCGAAAAAAGCACTGAGTGTGTCTGGGGGAGAGAGAGAATGGGGGGGGGTCTGAGAATGGGGACTGGGGAGGGGGACAACAGGGGTCGTTGCGGAGGGGGCTTGGTGGTGGGGGAAAGAGGGGTACTGGGAAAAGGGGAGGTTCCACTTCCCCCCTCAACCCCTTCCTCCCCCCTCCTTCCCACCTCCATCCCCACTCGCTCCCCCCCTCCCTCCCCCCTCAATCCCAACCTCCATCACCACTCAGTCCCTAACTCCCCCCCTCCCTCCTTCCCTCCATCCCACCCTCCCGCACTCCCTCCCCCTCCCTCCACCCTTCCATCCCTCTCCCCCTCCCCCCTCCTTCCACCCTCCCTCCCCCCTCCCGGTTACAATGGAAACCCTACGGGGACGGGCCCAACGGGGAAAGAGGGGTTCTGGGAAAAGGGGAGATCCCCCTCCCTCCCCTCCCCCCTCCCCCTTCCCCCTCCCCTTCCCCCTCCCCTCCCCCCCTCCCTCCCCCTCCCCTCCTCCCTCCACACCTCCCTCCTCCCTCCCTCCCCCCCTCCCGGTTACAATGGAAACCCTATGAGGACGGGCTCAACGGGGAAAGAGGGGTACTGGGAAAAGGGGAGGTCCTCCTTCCCCCCTCAACCCCTTCATCCCCCCTCCTTCCCACCTCCAGCCCCACTCCCTCCCCCCCTCCCCAACTCCCTCCCCCTCCCTCCCCCCTCCCCCTAACTCCCCCCTCCCTCCTTCCCACCATCCCTCCCTCCCCAATCCCTCCCCCCCTCCCTCCACCCTTCCATCCCTCTCCCCCCTCCTTCCACCCTCCCTCCCCCCCTCCCGGTTACAATTGAAACCCTACGAGGTCGGGCCCAACGGGGAAAGAGGAGTACTGGGAAAAGGGGAGGTCCCCCTCAATCCCCTCCTCCCTCCCCTCTCCCTCCCCCTCCCTCCCCCTCCCCCCCTCCCCCTTCCCTCCCCTCCCCTCCTCCCTCCACACCTCCCTCCTCCCTCCCTCCCCCTTCCCGCCCTCCCCTCCTCCCGGTTACAATGGAAACCCTACGAGGACGGGCCCAACGGGGAAAGAGGGGTACTGGGAAAAGGGGAGGTCCCCCCTCCCTCCCTCCCCCCTACCCACCTCCCTCCCCTCTCCCTCCCCCCCTTCCCTCCTCCCTTCACCCCTCCCCCCTCCCATCCCCCCCTCTCCCCCCTCCCTCCCCCCTACCCCCCTCCCTCCCCTCTCCCTCCCCCCCTCCCCTCCCCTCCTCCCTCCCCCTTCCTTCCCCCAACCCTCCCCCTTTCCTCCCCTCCCGGTTACAATGGAAACCCTACGAGGACGGGCCCAACGGGCCCACTCGGTCTAGTATACTACTAAAACTCTGCGGTCCAACATTCCGTGTGTATGTACGAAAGATTCCGTATGTACGAAAGATTCCGAAGATTTCTGTCCATAACTTTCAAACCCTACTCCTCCCAGACGGTACACCAAAGCGCTACGATTTTTGTACCGCCGTATTCACCATTAACCTGGGCAACTATTGTAAGTACTTTCGTTCAAATTGAAGCTACCTTTTTAAAGCTAGAGAGATATTAAAGTTTAAATTTTCATTTCTAACACTTTTCTTGAAGGGGCCAAACCCTACTCCTCCCAGATGGTACACCAAAGCGCTACCATTTTTGTACCGCCGTATTCACCATTAACATGGGCAACTATTGTAAGTACTTTCGTTCAAATTGAAGCTACGTTTTTAAAGCTAGAGAGATATTAAAGTTTAAATTTTTCATTTCTAACCCTTTTCTTGAAGGGGCTTCAGCGCGTGATGTCACAATGGCACCCGTGCACCAATGAGAGATCAGCTCGCGATGGACAAGCGGCTGCTATTGGGTGTTTACTATTTTAAATTTACATAATTTTTTTTCTGACCTTTTTTTTCAAGGTCTTCAGCTTGTGACGTCACAATGCTTGTGTGAGATGGTTGCAACATTGTTGCGAAAAGCAACTGCCAGTTTTTTAAAGTTGTGCGAGTCACTTAACATACACAGATCAGCATGGGGCCCCTATTCCCTCCCTCCCCCCCCCCTTCCCCCCTCAACCCCTTCCTCCCCACTCCTTCCCACCTCCACCCCCCCTCCCTCCCCCCTTCCCCCCTCCCCTCCCCCCTCCCTCCCCCTCCCCTCCCTCCACACCTCCCTCCTCCCTCCCTCCCCCTTCCCTCCCTCCCCTCCTCCCGGTTACAATGGAAACCCTACGAGGACGGGCCCAACGGGGAAAGAGGGGTACTGGGAAAAGGGGAGGTCCCCCTCACTCCCCCCTTCCCCATCCCATCCCCCCTCCCTCCCCTCTCCCGCCCCCTTCCCCCCTCCCCTTCCCCCCTCCCTCCCCTCCTCCCTCCACACCTCCCTCCTCCCTCCCTCCCCTTCCCTCCCTCCCATCCTCCCAATGCTTGTTTGAGATGGGTGCTACATTGTTTCGAAAAGCACCACTAACAGATCGCAGTGAGAAGCACTATGTGACCGCGAATGTTACAAAACCTACGAGGACGGGCCCAACGGGGAAAGAGGGGTACTGGGAAAAGGGGAGGTCCCCCTCCCTCCCCCCTTCCCCCTCCCCTCTCCCTCCCCCTCCCTCCCCCTCCCCCCTACCCCCCTCCCTCCCCTCCGCCCTCCCCGTTACAATGGAAACCCTACGGGGACGGGCCCAACGGGGAAAGAGGGGTACTGGGAAAAGGGGAGGTCCCCCTCCGTCCCCCCCCTTCCCCCTCCACTCCACCCTCCCCTCCCCCCCTCCCTCCCCCTCCCCTGCTCCCTCCACACCTCCCTCCTCCCTCCCTCCCTCTTCCCTCCCTCCCATCCTCCCAGTTACAATGGAAACCCTACGAGGACGGGCCCAACGGGCCCACTCGGTCTAGTCTATCTATCTATCTATATCTATATATAATACTAAAACTCTGCGTTCGTATGTAGGGATGTATGTGTGTATGTACGGAAGTTAACTTACAAACCCTACTCCTCCAAGACGGTACACCAAAGCGCTACGATTTTTGTACCGCCGTATTCACCATTAACCTGGGCAACTATTGTAAGTACTTTCGTTCAAATTGAAGCTACCTTTTTAAAGCTAGAGAGATATTAAAGTTTAAATTTTCATTTCTAACCCTTTTCTTGAAGGGGCTACATTTGTTTCCAAAAGTTTCCAGAAAAGGATTTAGTTTTCAGCAAGGATTTAGTTTTCAGCTTGTGATGGCTACATTGTTTCGAAAAGCTTCCAAGAAGTCTTTTTTGTTATTGCAAGTCAAGTCAAGTCAAGTCAAGTCAGTTTTATTTGTATAGCACATTTAAAAACAACCCACGTTGACCAAAGTACTGCACATCTGATTAGGAAAAAAAAACAAAACATCTTGGAGAGTAAGAGTGGGGCTGGGGGAGGAGAGAATGGGGGGTGTGGGGACGGGCCCAACGGGCCCTCCCCAACGGGCACACTTGGAGAGTAAGGGTGGGGCTGGGGGAGGAGAGAATGGGGGGTGTGGGGACGGGCCCAACGGGCCCTCTTTTCTAGTATATCTATCTATCTATCTATCTATATACTACTAAAACTCTGCGGTCCAACATTCCGTGTGTATGTACGCAAACATTCCGTGTGTATGTACGGAAGATTCCGAAGATTTCTGTCCATAACTTACAAACCCTACTCCTCCCAGACGGTACACCAAAGCGCTACGATTTTTGTACCGCCGTATTCACCATTAACATGGGCAACTATTGTAAGTACTTTCGTTCAAATTGAAGCTACCTTTTTAAAGCTAGAGAGATATTAAAGTTAAAATTTCTCATTTCTAACCCTTTTCTTGAAGGGGCTTCAGCGCGTGATGTCACAATGGCACCCGTGCACCAATGAGAGATCAGCTCGGTTTTAAATTTACATAATTTTTTTTCTGACCTTTTTTTTCAAGGTCTTCAGCTTGTGACGTCACAATGCTTGTGTGAGATGGTTTGCAACATTGTTGCGAAAAGCAACTGCCAGTTTTTTAAAGTTGTGCGAGTCACTTAACATACACAGATCAGCATGGGGCCCCTATTCCCTCCCTCCCCCCCCCCTTCCCCCCTCAACCCCTTCCTCCCCACTCCTTCCCACCTCCATCCCCACTCCCTCCCCCCCTCCTCCCCAACTCCCTCCCCACCTCCCTCACCCCTCCTCCCCTAACTCCCCCCCCCTCCCTCCTTCCCTCCATCCTCCCCCCCTCCCTCCACCCTTCCATCCCTCTCCCCCTCCCCCCTCCTTCCACCCTCCCTCCCCCCCTTCTGGTTACAAAGGAAACCCTACGGGGACGGGCCCAACGGGGAAAGAGGGGTACTGGGAAAAGGGGAGGTCCCCCTCCCTCCCCTTACCCCCTCCCCCATCCCCCTCCCCCCTAACCCTCTCCCTCCCCCTCCTCCCCTCCCCCCTCCCCTCCTCCCTCCACACCTCCCTCCTCCCTCCCTCCCCTCCTCCCGGTTACAATGGAAACCCTACGAGGACGGGCCCAATGGGGAAAGAGGGGTACTGGGAAAAGGGGAGGTCCCCCTCCCTCCCCCCTTCCCCCATCCCATCCCCCCCTCCCTCCCCTCTCCCTCCCCCTTCCCCCCGTTCCCCCTCCCCTTCCCCCTCCCTCCCCTCCTCCCTCCACACCTCTCTCCTCCCTCCCTCCCCTTCCCTCCCATCCTCCCAATGCTTGTTTGAGATGGGTGCTACATTGTTTCGAAAAGCACCACTAACAGATCGCAGTGAGAAGCACTAAATGACCGTGGTCGTGAGAAGCACTAAATGACCGCGAATGTAGCAAAAACAGCACTTTAAACCACTTTAAACCACTGATTTCAAGTAGTCTTTTTTATTGCAAGTCACTTAACATACACAGATCAACATGGGGCCTCTATGCTCGTGGGCCACCGGGGCAAGTGTTGCGAAACAGCACTTGGAGTGTGTCTGGGGGAGAGAGAGAATGGGGGGGGGGTCTGAGAATGGGGACTGGGGAGGGGGACAACAGGGGTCGTTGCGGAGGGGGCTTGGTGGTGGGGGAAAGAGGGGTACTGGGAAAATGGGAGGTCCCCCTTCACCCCTCAACCCCTTCCTTCCCACCTCCATCCCCACTCCCTCCCCCCTCCTCCCCCTCCCTCCCCACTCCCTCCCCCTCCCTCCCCACCTCCCTCAAACCTCCCCCCTAACTCCCCCCCTCCCTCCTTCCCTCCATCCCTCCCTCCCCCAATCAATCCACCCTTCCATCCCTCTCCCCCTCCCCCCTCCTTCCATCCTCCCTCCCCCCTCCCGGTTACAATAGAAACCCTACGGGGACGGGCCCAACGGGGAAAGAGGGGTACTGGGAAAAGGGGAGGTCCCCCTCCCTCCCCTCCCCCCTAACCCCTCCCCCCTTCCCCCTCCCCTTCCCCCCTCCCCTCCCCCCCTCCCTCCCCCTCCCCTCCTCCCTCCACACCTCCCTCCTCCCTCCCTCCCCCTTCCCGCCCTCCCCTCCTCCCGGTTACAATGGAAACCCTACGAGGACGGGCCCAACGGGGAAAGAGGGCTACTGGGAAAAGGGGAGCTCCCCCTCCCTCCCTCCCCCCTACCCACCTCCCTCCCCTCTCCCTCCCCCCTTCCCTCCTCCCTCCCCCCCTCCCCTCCCCCCTCCCATCCCCCCCTCTCCCCCCTCCGTCCCCCTACCCCCCTCCCTCCCCTCTCCCTCCCCCTCCCCTCCCCCCCTCCCTCCCCTCCTCCCTCCCCCTTCCCTCCCCCAACCCTCCCCCTTTCCTCCCCTCCCGGTTACAATGGAAACCCTACGAGGACGGGCCCAACGGGCCCACTCGGTCTAGTATAATACTAAAACTCTGCGGTCCAACATTCCGTATGTATGGATGTATATGTGTATGTACGCAAAGATTCCGAAGAGTTTCTGTCCATAACTTACAAACCCTACTCCTCCCTGACGGTACACCAAAGCGCTACGATTTTTGTACCGCCATATTCACCATTAACATGGGCAACTATTGTAAGTACTTTCGTTCAAATTGAAGCTACCTTTTTAAAGCTAGAGAGATATTAAAGTTTAATTTTCATTTCTAACCCTTTTCTTGAAGGGGCTTCCGCGCGTGATGTCACAATGGCACCCGTGCACCAATGAGAGATCAGCTCGGTTTTAAATTTACATCTTCAGCTTGTGACGTCACAATGCTTGTGTGAGATTGTTGCAACATTGTTGCGAAAGGCAACTGCCAGTTTTTTAAAGTTGTGCAAGTCACTTAACATACACAGATCAGCATGGGGCCCCTATTCCCTCCCTCCCCCCCCTTCCCCCCTCAACCCCTTCCTCCCCACTCCTTCCCACCTCCATCCCCACTCCCTCCCCCCCTCCTCCCCAACTCCCTCCCCACCTCCCTCACCCCTCCTCCCCTAACTCCCCCACCTCCCTCCTTCCCTCCATCCCTCCCCCCCTCCCTCCACCCTTCCATCCCTCTCCCCCTCCCCCCTCCTTCCACCCTCCCTCCCCCCTTCTGGTTACAAAGGAAACCCTACGGGGATGGGCCCAACGGGGAAAGAGGGGTACTGGGAAAAGGGGAGGTCCCCCTCCCTCCCCTCCCCTCCCCCCTCCCCCTCCCCCCTAACCCTCTCCCTCCCCCTTCCCCCCTCCCCTCCTCCCTCCACACCTCCCTCCTCCCTCCCTCCCCTCCTCCCGGTTACAATGGAAACCCTACGAGGACGGGCCCAACGGGGAAAGAGGGTTACTGGGAAAAGGGGAGGTCCCACTTCACCTCTCAACCCCTTCCTCCCCCCTCCTTCCCACCTCCATCCCCACTCCCTCCCCCCCTCCCTCCCCCTCAATCCCAACCTCCATCACCACTCAGCCCCTAACTCCCCCCCTCCCTCCTTCCCTCCATCCCACCCTCCCCCACTCCCTCCCAACTCCCTCCACCCTTCCATCCCTCTCCCCCTCCCCCCTCCTTCCACCCTCCCTCCCCCCTCCCGGTTACAATGGAAACCCTACGGGGACGGGCCCAACGGGGAAAGAGGGGTACTGGGAAAAGGGGAGGTCCCCCTTCCCCCCTCAACCCCTTCCTTCCCACCTCCATCCGCACTCCCTCCCCCCTCCTCCCCCTCCCTCCCCAACTCCCTCCCCCCTCCCCCTCCCCCTAACTCCCCCCCTCCCTCCTTCCCTCCATCCCTCCCTCCCCAATCCCTCCCCCCTCCCTCCACCCTTCCATCCCTCTCCCCCCTCCTTCCACCCTCCCTCCCCCCTCCCGGTTACAATTGAAACCCTACGAGGACGGGCCCATCGGGGAAAGAGGGGTACTGGGAAAAGGGGAGGTCCCCCTCCCTTCCCCCTTCCCCCTCCCCTCCCCCCTCCCTCCCCCTCCCCCCTACCCCCTCCCTCCCCTCCCCTCCTCCCTCCACACCTCCCTCCTCCCTCCCTCCCCTTCCCTCCCTCCCCTCCTCCCGGTTACAATGGAAACCCTACGAGGACGGGCCCAACGGGGAAAGAGGGGTACTGGGAAAAGGGGAGGTCCCCCTCCCTCCCCCTTACACGCTCCCTCCCTCCCCCTCCCCCTCTCCCTCCCCCCTCCCCTCCCCCTCCCTCCCCCTCCCCTCCTCCCTCCACACCTCCCTCCTCCCTCCCCCCTACCCCCCTCCCTCCCCTCTCCCTCCTCCCCCTTCCCCCTCCCTCCCCCTCCCCTCCTCCCTCCCCCTCCCCTCCTCCCTCCACACCTCCCTCCCTCCCTCCCCCTTCCCTACCTCCCCTCCTCCCGGTTACAATGGAAACCCTACGACGACGGGCCCAACGGGGAAAGAGGGGTACTGGGAAAACGGGTGGTCCCCCTCCCTCCCCCCTTCCCCCCTCCCTACCCCCTCCCTCCCCTCTCCCTCCCCCTTGCCCCTTCCCCCCTCCCCCTCCCCTCCCCCCTCCACACCTCCCTCCTCCCTTCCCTCCCCCCCACTCCCCTCCCGGTTACAATGGAAACCTTACGAGGACGGGCACAACGGGGAAAGAGGGGTACTGGGAAAAGGGGAGGTCCCCCTCCCTCCCCCTTCCACCCTCACCCCTTCCCCCCACCCCTCCCCCTCTCCCTCCCCCCTCCCTCCACCTCCCCCCCTTCCCCCCTCCCCCTCCCTCCCCCTCCCCTCCTCCCTCCACACCTCCCTCTTCCCTCCCTCCCCCCTCCCTCCCTGCCTCACGGTTACAATGGAAACCCTACGAGGACGGGCCCAACGGGGAAAGGGGTGTGCTGGGGAAAGGGGGGGGGAGAGTAAGAGTGTATCTGGGGGAGAGAGAATGGGGGGGTCTGAGAATGGGGACTGGGGAGGGGGACAACAGGGGGCTTGGTGGTTTGGGAAAGAAGAGTACTGGGAAAAGGGGAGGTACCCCTCCCTCCCCACTCTCCTCCCTCCCTCATCCCTCCCTCCCTCCCGTCCCAGCAGCGCTGACCGCCGGGAGGTGTAGTCGCCGTCGCCTCTCCCGCTGTTTGATTTCATTTATAACAAAGACATTTATTTAAAATGAGGAATGTGATTTTCATTAAGTTTGATTTTATTTATTTTAAAAAAGCTGATGCTCTATAGATAAGTTTATTTCCTTTTCAACAAAGAACGCTGTTTATTTTAAAGTAAAATAGACCCTCCCCCCACCCCCTCCCTCCCCTCTCCCTCCCCATCCCCCTCCCCTCCTTCCCCCTCCCCTCCCCCCTCCACTCCACCCTCCCCTCCCCCCCCTCCCTCCCACTTCCCTCCCTCCCATCCTCCCGGTTACAATGGAAACCCTACGAGGACGGGCCCAACGGGCCCACTCGGTCTAGTCTATCTATCTATCTATCTATCTATCTATCTATATACTACTAAAACTCTGCGGTCCAACATTCCGGATGTATATGTGTATGTACGGAAGATTCCGAAGAGTTTCTGTCCATAACTTACAAACCCTACTCCTCCCTGAAGTTACACCAAAGCGCTACGATTTTTGTACCGCCATATTCACCATTAACCTGGGCAACTATTGTAAGTACTTTCGTTCAAATTGAAGCTACCTTTTTAAAGCTAGAGAGATATTAAAGTTTAAATTTTCATTTCTAACCCTTTTCTTGAAGGGGCTTCAGCGCGTGATGTCACAATGGCACCCGTGCACCAATGAGAGATCAGCTCGCGATGGACAAGCAGCTGCTATTGGGTGTTTACTACTTTAAATTTACATGATTTTTTTTCTGACCTTTTTTTTCAAGGTCTTCAGCTTGTGACGTCACAATGCTTGTGTGAGATGTTGCAACATTGTTGCGAAAAGCAACTGCCAGTTTTTTAAAGTTGTGCGAGTCACTTAACATACACAGATCAGCATGGGGCCCCTATTCCCTCCCTCCCCCCCTTCCCCCCTCAACCCCTTCCTCCCCACTCCTTCCCACCTCCAACCCCCCTCCCTCCCCCCCTTCCCCCCTCCCCCCTCCCTCCCCCTCCCCCTCCACCCTCCACACCTCCCTCCCTCCCCCTTCCCTCCCTCCCCTCCTCCCGGTTACAATGGAAACCCTACGAGGATGGGCCCAACGGAGAAAGAGGGGTACTGGGAAAAGGGGAGGTCCCCCTCCCTCCCCTTCCCCTCCCCTCCCCCCTACCCCTCTCCCTCCCCCCTCACCCCCCTTCCCCCCTCCCCCCTCCCTCCCCCTCTCCCTCCCCCTCCCCCCCCTTCCCCCCTCCCTCCCCCTCCCCTCCCTCCACACCTCCCTCCTCCCTCCCCCTTCCCTCCCTCCCCTCCTCCCGGTTACAATGGAAACCCTACGAGGACGGGCCCAACGGGGAAAGAGGGGTACTGGGAAAAGGGGAGGTCCCCCTCCCTCCCCCCTTCCCCATCCCATCCCCCCTCCGTCCCCTCTCCCGCCCCCTTCCCCCCCTCCCCTTCCCCCCTCCCTCCCCTCCTCCCTCCACACCTCCCTCCTCCCTCCCTCCCCTTCCCTCCCTCCCTCCCCTTCCCTCCCTCCCATCCTCCCAATGCTTGTGTGAGATGGTTGCAACATTGTTTCGAAAAGCAACTGACAGAAGCACTAAGTAGCCGCGAATGTTTCAAAACCAGCACTTAACCGCGAATGTTTTTTTAAAAAGGACTTAACCGCGAATGTTTCAAAACAAGCAATTAAAAAGCACTTTTTTTTTTAAAAGTATTTTTTTTTATTCCAAGAGAATGGGGGGGGGTCTGAGAATGGGGACTGGGGAGGGGGACAACAGGGGTCGTTGCGGTGGGGGCTTGGTGGTGGGGGAAAGAGGGGTACTGGGAAAAGGGGAGGTCCCACTTCCCCCTCAACCTCTTCCTCCCCCCTCCTTCCCACCTCCATCCCCACTCTCTCCCCCCTCAATCCCAACCTCCATCACCACTCAGCCCCTAACTCCCCCCCTCCCTCCTTCCCTCCATCCCACCCTCCCCCAATCCCTCCCCCCTCCCTCCACCCTTCCATCCCTCTCCCCCTCCCCCCTCCTTCCACCCTCCCTCCCCCCCTCCCGGTTACAATGGAAACCCTACGGGGACGGGCCCAACGGGGAAAGAGGGGTACTGGGAAAAGAGGAGATCCCCCTCCCTCCCCTCCCCCCTACCCCCTTCCCCCCTCCCCTTCCCCCCTCCCCTCCCCCCCTCCCTCCCCCTCCCCTCCTCCCTCCACACCTCCCTCCCTCCCCCCCTCCCGGTTACAATGGAAACCCTATGAGGACGGGCCCAACGGGGAAAGAGGGGTACTGGGAAAAGGGGAGGTCCCCCTTCCCCCCTCAACCCCTTCATCCCCCCTCCTTCCCACCTCCATCCCCACTCCCTCCCCTCCTCCTCCCTCCCCAACTCCCTCCCCCCTAACTCCCCCCTCCCTCCATCCCTCCCTCCCCAATCCCTCCCCCCCTCCCTCCACCCTTCCATCCCTCTCCCCCTTCCTTGAAACCCTACGAGGACGGGCCCAACGGGGAAAGAGGAGTACTGGGAAAAGGGGAGGTCCCCCTCCCTCCCCCCTCCCCTTCCCCCTCTCCCTCCCCCTCCCCCCTACCCCCCTCCCTCCCCTCCCCCCATCCCTCCCCTCCCCTCCTCCTTCCACACCTCCCTCCTCCCTCCCTCCCCCTTCCCGCCCTCCCCTCCTCCCGGTTACAATGGAAACCCTACGAGGACGGGCCCAACGGGGAAAGAGGGGTACTGGGAAAAGGGGAGGTCCCCCTCCCTCCCTCCCTCCCCCCTACCCACCTCCCTCCCCTCTCCCCTCCCCCCCTTCCCTCCTCCCTTCCCCCCTCCCCTCCCCCCTCCCATCCCCCCTCTCCCCCCTCCCTCCCCCTACCCCCCTCCCTCCCCTCCTCCCTCCCCCTTCCCTCCCCCAACCCTCCCCCTTTCCTCCCCTCCCGGTTACAATGGAAACCCTACGAGGACGGGCCCAACGGGCCCACTCGGTCTAGTATACTACTAAAACTCTGCGGTCCAACATTCCGTATGTATGGATGTATATGTGTATGTACGCAAAGATTCCGAAGAGTTTCTGTCCATAACTTACAAACCCTACTCCTCCCTGACGGTACACCAAAGCGCTACGATTTTTGTACCGCCATATTCACCATTAACATGGGCAACTATTGTAAGTACTTTCGTTCAAATTGAAGCTACCTTTTTAAAGCTAGAGAGATATTAAAGTTTAATTTTCATTTCTAACCCTTTTCTTGAAGGGGCTTCAGCGCGTGATGTCACAATGGCACCCGTGCACCAATGAGAGATCAGCTCGGTTTTAAATTTACATCTTCAGCTTGTGACGTCACAATGCTTGTGTGAGATTGTTGCAACATTGTTGCGAAAGGCAACTGCCAGTTTTTTAAAGTTGTGCAAGTCACTTAACATACACAGATCAGCATGGGGCCCCTATTCCCTCCCTCCCCCCCCTTCCCCCCTCAACCCCTTCCTCCCCACTCCTTCCCACCTCCATCCCCACTCCCTCCCCCCCTCCTCCCCAACTCCCTCCCCACCTCCCTCACCCCTCCTCCCCTAACTCCCCCCCCTCCCTCCTTCCCTCCATCCCTCCCCCCCCTCCCTCCACCCTTCCATCCCTCTCCCCCTCCCCCCTCCTTCCACCCTCCCTCCCCCCTTCTGGTTACAAAGGAAACCCTACGGGGATGGGCCCAACGGGGAAAGAGGGGTACTGGGAAAAGGGGAGGTCCCCCTCCCTCCCCTCCCCTCCCCCTCCCCCCTAACCCTCTCCCTCCCCCTTCCCCCTCCCCTCCTCCCTCCACACCTCCCTCCTCCCTCCCTCCCCTCCTCCCGGTTACAATGGAAACCCTACGAGGACGGGCCCAACGGGGAAAGAGGGGTACTGGGAAAAGGGGAGGTCCCCCTCCCTCCCCCCTTCCCCCATCCCATCCCCCCTCCCTCTCCTCTCCCTCCCCCTTCCCCCCGTTCCCCCCTCCCCTTCCCCCCTCCCTCCACACCTCTCTCCTCCCTCCCTCCCCTTCCCTCCCTCCCATCCTCCCAATGCTTGTTTGAGATGGGTGCTACATTGTTTCGAAAAGCACCACTAACAGATCGCAGTGAGAAGCACTATGTGACCGCGAATGTTTCAAAACAAGCACTTAAAAAGCACTTATCTTTTTTTAAAGTATTTTTTTTTATTGCAAGTCACTTAACATACACAGATCAGCATTGGGCCCCTATGCTCGTGGGCCACCGGGGCAAGTGTTTCCCGGTTACAATGGAAACCCTAAGGGGACGGGCCCAACGGGGAAAGAGGGGTACTGGGAAAAGGGGAGATCCCCCTCCCTCCCCTCCCCCCTACTCCCTCCCCCCTTCCCCCCTCCCCTTCCCCCCTCCCCTCCCCCCTCCCTCCCCCTCCCCTCCTCCCTCCACACCTCCCTCCCTCCCCCCTCCCGGTTACAATGGAAACCCTATGAGGACGGGCCCAACGGGGAAAGAGGGGTACTGGGAAAAGGGGAGGTCCCCCTTCCCCCCTCAACCCCTTCATCCCCCCTCCTTCCCACCTCCATCCCCACACCCTCCCCCCCTCCTCCCCCTCCCTCCCCAACTCCCTCCCCCCTCCCCCCTAACTCCCCCCTCCCTCCTTCCCTCCCTCCCCAATCCCTCCCCCCCTCCCTCCACCCTTCCATCCCTCTCCCCCCTCCTTCCACCCTCCCTCCCCCCCTCCCGGTTACAATTGAAACCCTACGAGGACGGGCCCAACGGGGAAAGAGGAGTACTGGGAAAAGGGGAGGTCCCCCTCCCTCCCCCCTTCCCCTCCCCCCTACCCCCCTCCCTCCCCTCCCCCCTCCCTCCCCTCCCCTCCTCCCTCCACACCTCCCTCCTCCCTCCCTCCCCCTTCCCGCCCTCCCCTCCTCCCGGTTACAATGGAAACCCTACGAGGACGGGCCCAACGGGGAAAGAGGGGTACTGGGAAAAGGGGAGGTCCCCCTCCCTCCCCCCTACCCACCTCCCTCCCCTCTCCCTCCCCCCTTTCCCTCCTCCCTTCCCCCCTCCCCTCCCCCTCCCATCCCCCCCTCTCCCCATGCCTCCCCCCTACCCCCTCCCTCCCCTCTCCCTCCCCCCTCCCCCCCTCCCCTCCCCCCCTCCCCTCCCCTCCTCCCTCCCCCTTCCCTCCCCCAACCCTCCCCCTTTCCTCCCCTCCCGGTTACAATGGAAACCCTACGAGGACGGGCCCAACGGGCCCACTCGGTCTAGTCTATATAATACTAAAACTCTGCGTTCGTATGTGTGTATGTACGGAAGTTTAACTTACAAACCCTACTCCTCCAAGACGGTACACCAAAGCGCTACGATTTTTGTACCGCCGTATTCACAATTAACCTGGGCAACTATTGTAAGTACTTTCGTTCAAATTGAAGCTACCTTTTTAAAGCTAGAGAGATATTAAAGTTTAAATTTTCATTTCTAACCCTTTTCTTCAAGGGGCTACATTTGTTTCCAAAAGTTTCCAGAAAAGGATTTAGTTTTCAGCAAGGATTTAGTTTTCAGCTTGTGACGGCTACATTGTTTCGAAAAGCTTCCAAGAAGTCTTTTTTGTTATTGCAAGTCAAGTCAAGTCAAGTCAAGTCACTTTTATTTGTATAGCACATTTAAAAACAACCCACGTTGACCAAAGTACTGCACATCTGATTAGGAAAAAAAAAAAAAACATCTTGGAGAGTAAGAGTGGGGCTGGGGGAGGAGAGAATGGGGGGTGTGGGGACGGGCCCAACGGGCCCTCCCCAACGGGCACACTTGGAGAGTAAGGGTGGGGCTGGGGGAGGAGAGAATGGGGGGTGTGGGGACGGGCCCAACGGGCCCTCTTTTCTAGTATAATACTAAAACTCTGCGGTCCAACATTCCGTATGTATGGATGTATATGTGTATGTACGGAAGATTACTTACAAACCCTACTCCTCCTAGACGGTACACCAAAGCGCTACGATTTTTGTACCGCCGTATTCACCATTAACCTGGGCAACTATTGTAAGTACTTTCGTTCAAATTGAAGCTACCTTTTTAAAGCTAGAGAGATATTAAAGTTTAAATTTTTCATTTCTAACCCTTTTCTTGAAGGGGCCTTTTCTTGAAGGGGCTACATTTGTTTCCAAAAGTTTCCAGAAAAGGATTTAGTTTTCAGCAAGGATTTAGTTTTCAGCTTGTGACGGCTACATTGTTTCGAAAAGCTTCCAAGAAGTCTTTTTTGTTATTGCAAGTCAAGTCAAGTCAAGTCAAGTCAAGTCAGTTTTATTTGTATAGCACATTTAAAAACAACCCACGTTGACCAAAGTACTGCACATCTGATTAGGAAAAAAAACAAAAACATCTGATTAGGGAAAAAAAAAAAGAATGAAGGCTATAGTGGTCACTTGACATACACAGATCAGGAGGACGGGCCCAACGGGCACACTTGGAGAGTAAGAGTGGGGCTGGGGGAGGAGTGAATGGGGGGTGTGGGGACGGGCCCAACGGGCCCTCTTTTCCGGGCCCAACGGGCACACTTGGAGAGTAAGAGTGGGGCTGGGGGAGTGAGAATGGGGGGTGTGGGGACGGGCCCAACGGGCCCTCTTTTCTAGTATACTACTAAAACTCTGCGGTCCAACATTCCGTATGTATATACGGAAGATTCCGTGTGTATGTACGGAAGATTCCGAAGATTTCTGTCCATAACTTACAAACCCTACTCCTCCCAGACGGTACACCAAAGCGCTACGATTTTTGTACCGCCGTATTCACCATTAACATGGGCAACTATTGTAAGTACTTTCGTTCAAATTGAAGCTACCTTTTTAAAGCTAGAGAGATATTAAAGTTTAAATTTTCATTTCTAACACTTTTCTTGAAGGGGCCAAACCCTACTCCTCCCAGACGGTACACCAAAGCGCTACGATTTTTGTACCGCCGTATTCACCATTAACATGGGCAACTATTGTAAGTACTTTCGTTCAAATTGAAGCTACCTTTTTAAAGCTAGAGAGATATTAAAGTTAAAATTTCTCATTTCTAACCCTTTTCTTGAAGGGGCTTCAGCGCGTGATGTCACCATGGCACCCGTGCACCAATGAGAGATCAGCTCGCGATGGACAAGCGGCTGCTATTGGGTGTTTACTACTTTAAATTTACATAATTTTTTTTCTGACCTTTTTTTTTCAAGGTCTTCAGCTTGTGTCGTCACAATGCTTGTGTGAGATGGTTGCAACATTGTTGCGAAAAGCAACTGCCAGTTTTTTAATGTTGTGCGAGTCACTTAACATACACAGATCAGCATGGGGCCCCTATTCCCTCCCTCCCCCCCTTCCCCCTCAACCCCTTCCTCCCCACTCCTTCCCACCTCCACCCCCCCTCCCTCCCCCCCTTCCCCCCTCCCCTCCCCCCTCCCTCCCCCTCCACCCTCCACACCTCCCTCCCTCCCCCTTCCCTCCCTCCCCTCCTCCCGGTTACAATGGAAACCCTACGAGGACGGGCCCAACGGGGAAAGAGGGGTACTGGGAAAAGGGGAGGTCCCCCTCCCTCCCCTTCCCCCTCCCCTCCCCCCCTACCCCTCTCCCTCCCCCCTAACCCCCCTCCCCCCCTCCCTCCCCCTCTCCCTCCCCCCTCCCCCCCTTCCCCCCTCCCCTCCCCCCTCCCTCCCCCTCCCCTCCCTCCACACCTCCCTCCTCCCTCCCTCCCCCTTCCCTCCCTCCCCTCTTCCCGGTTACAATGGAAACCCTACGAGGACGGGCCCAACGGGGAAAGAGGGGTACTGGGAAAAGGGGAGGTCCCCCTCACTCCCCCCTTCCCCATCCCATCCCCCCTCCCTCCCCTCTCCCGCCCCCTTCCCCCCTCCCCTTCCCCCCTCCCTCCCCTCCTCCCTCCACACCTCCCTCCTCCCTCCCTCCCCTTCCCTCCCTCCCATCCTCCCAATGCTTGTGTGAGATGGTTGCAACATTGTTTCGAAAAGCAACTGACAGAAGCACTAAGTAGACGCGAATGTTTCAAAACCAGCACTTAACCGCGAATGTTTTTTAAAAAAGCACTTAACCGCGAATGTTTCAAAACAAGCAATTAAAAACCACTTTTTTTTTTAAAGTATTTTTTTTTATTCCAAGAGAATGGGGGGGGTCTGAGAATGGGGACTGGGTAGGGGGACAACAGGGGTCGTTGCGGTGGGGGCTTGGTGGTGGGGGAAAGAGGGGTACTGGGAAAAGGGGAGGTCCCACTTCCCCCTCATCCTCTTCCTCCCCCCTCCTTCCCACCTCCATCCCCACTCTCTCCCCCCTCAATCCCAACCTCCATCACCACTAACCCCCTAACTCACCCCTCCCTCCTTCCCTCCATCCGACCCTCCCCCACTCCCTCCACCCTTCCACCCCTCTCCCCCTCCTTCCACCCTCCCTCCCCCCCTCCCGGTTACAATGGAAACCCTACGGGGACGGGCCCAACGGGGAAAGAGGGGTACTGGGAAAAGGGGAGTTCCCCTCCCTCCCCTCCTCCCTCCCCTCCCCCCTACCCCTCTTCCCCCCTCCCCCTCCCCTCCCCCCCTCCCTCCCCCTCCCCTCCTCCCTCCACACCTCCCTCCACACCTCCCTCCTCCCTCCCTCCCCCCCTCCCGGTTACAATGGAAACCCTACGAGGACGGGCCCAACGGGGAAAGAGGAGTACTGGGAAAAGGGGAGGTCCCCCTCCCTCCCCCCTTCCCCCTCCCCTCCCCCATCCCCTCTCCCTCCCCCTCCCTCCCCCTCCCTCCCCCTCCCCCCTACCCCCCTCCCTCCCCTCCCCCCTCCCTCCCCTCCCCTCCTCCCTCCACACCTCCCTCCTACCTCCCTCCCCCTTCCCGCCCTCCCCTCCTCCCGGTTACAATGGAAACCCTACGAGGACGGGCCCAACGGGGAAAGAGGGGTACTGGGAAAAGGGGAGGTCCCCCTCCCTCCCTCCCCCCTACCCACCTCCCTCCCCTCTCCCTCCCCCCCTTCCCTCCTCCCTTCCCCCCTCCCCTCCCCCCTCCCATCCCCGCCTCTCCCCCCTCCCTCCCCCCTACCCCCCTCCCTCCCCTCCTCCCTCCCCCTTCCCTCCCCCAACCCTCCCCCTTTCCTCCCCTCCCGGTTACAATGGAAACCCTACGAGGACGGGCCCAACGGGCCCACTTGGTCTAGTCTATCTATCTATATACTACTAAAACTCTGCGGTCCAACATTCCGTATGTATGTATGTATATGTGTATGTACGGAAGATTCCGAAGAATTTCTGTCCATAACTTACAAACCCTACTCCTCCCTGAAGGTACACCAAAGCGCTACGATTTTTGTACCGCCATATTCACCATTAACGTGGGCAACTATTGTAAGTACTTTCGTTCAAATTGAAGTTACCTTTTTAAAGCTAGAGAGATATTAAAGTTTAAATTTTCATTTCTAACCCTTTTCTTGAAGGGGCTTCAGCGCGTGATGTCACAATGGCACCCGTGCACCAATCAGAGATCAGCTCGGTTTTAAATTTACATCTTCAGCTTGTGACGTCACAATGCTTGTGTGAGATTGTTGCAACATTGTTGCGAAAGGCAACTGCCAGTTTTTTAAAGTTGTGCAAGTCACTTAACATACACAGATCAGCATGGGGCCCCTATTCCCTCCCTCCCCCCCCCTTCTCCCCTCAACCCCTTCCTCCCCACTCCTTCCCACCTCCATCCCCACTCCCTCCCCCCCTCCCTCCCCCCTCAATCCCAACCTCCATCACCACTCAGCCCCTAACTCCCCCCCTCCCTCCTTCCCTCCATCCCACCCTCCCCCACTCCCTCCCCCCTCCCTCCACCATTCCATCCCTCTCCCCCTCCCCCCCTCCTTCCACCCTCCCTCCCCCCCTCCCGGTTACAATGGAAACTATACGGGGACGGGCCCAACGGGGAAAGAGGGGTACTGGGAAAAGGGGAGGTCCCACTTCCCCCCTCAACCCCTTCCTCCCCCCTCCTTCCCACCTCAATCCCCACTCCCTCCCCCCTCCCTCCCCCCTCAATCCCAACCTCCATCACCACTCAGCCCCTAACTCCCCCGCTCCCTCCTTCCCTCCATCCCACCCTCCCCCACTCCCTCCCCCCTCCCTCCACCATTCCATCCCTCTCCCCCTCCCCCCTCCTTCCACCCTCCCTCCCCCCTCCCGGTTACAATGGAAACCCTACGGGGACGGGCCCAACGGGGAAAGAGGGGTACTGGGAAAAGGGGAGGTCCCCCTTCCCCCCTCAACCCCTTCATCCCCCCTCCTTCCCACCTCCATCCCCACTCCCTCCCCCCCTCCTCCCCAACTCCCTCCCCCCTAACTCCCCCCTCCCTCCTTCCCTCCATCCCTCCCTCCCCCAATCCCTCCCCCTCCCTCCACCCTTCCATCCCTCTCCCCCTCCCCCCTCCTTCCACCCTCTCTCCCCCCTCCCGGTTACAATTGAAACCCTACGAGGACGGGCCCAACGGGGAAAGAGGGGTACTGGGAAAAGGGGAGGTCCCCCTCACTACCCCCTTCCCCCTCCCCTCCCCCCTTCCCCTCCCTCCCCCTCCCCCCTCCCTCCCCTCCCCCTCCCTCCCCTCCCCTCCTCCCTCCACCCCTCCCTCCTCCCTCCCTCCCCCTTCCCTCCCTCCCCTCCTCACGGTTACAATGGAAACCCTACGAGGACGGGCCCAACGGGGAAAGAGGGGTACTGGGAAAAGGGGAGATCCCCCTCCCTCCCCCTTCCCCCCTCTCCCCCTTACCTCCCCCCCTCCCTCCCCTCTCCCTCCCTCCTCCCCCCTTCCCCCCTCCCCCCCTCCCCTCCCCCTCCCCTCCTCCCTCCACACCTCCCTCCTCCCTCCCTCCCTCCCCCTTCCCTCCCTCCCCTCCTCCCGGTTACAATGGAAACCCTACGAGGACGGGCCCAATGGTGAAAGAGGGGTACTGGGAAAATGGGAGGTTCCCCTCCCTCCCCCCTCCCTCCCTTCTCCCTCCCCCCCTCCCTCCCCCTCCCCTTCCCCCCTCCCTCCCCTTCCCCCCTCCCCCCTCCCTACCCCTCCCCCCTACCCCCTTCCCTCCCCTCTCCCTCCTCCCTTCCCCCCTCCCCTCCCCCTCCCCTCCCCCTCCCCTCCCCCCTCCACACCTCCCTACTCCCTCCCTCGAAAAGCAACTGACAGAAGCACTAAGTAGCCGCGAATGTTTCAAAACCAGCACTTAACCGCGAATGTTTTTTTAAAAAGCACTTAACCGCGAATGTTTCAAAACAAGCAATTAAAAAGCACTTTTTTTAAAAAAGTATTTTTTTTTATTCCAAGAGAATGGGGGGGGGGTCTGAGAATGGGGACTGGGTAGGGGGACAACAGGGGTCGTTGCGGTGGGGGCTTGGTGGTGGGGGAAAGAGGGGTACTGGGAAAAGGGGAGGTCCCACTTCCCCCTCAACCTCTTCCTCCCCCCTCCTTCCCACCTCCATCCCGACTCTCTCCCCCCTCAATCCCAACCTCCATCACCACTCAGCCCCTAACTCACCCCTCCCTCCTTCCCTCCATCCGACCCTCCCCCACTCCCTCCCCCCCTCCCTCCACCCTTCCACCCCTCTCCCCCTCCTTCCACCCTCCCTCCCCCCCTCCCGGTTACAATGGAAACCCTACGGGGACGGGCCCAACGGTGAAAGAGGGGTACTGGGAAAAGGGGAGTTCCCCCTCCCTCCCCTCCTCCCTCCCCTCCCCCCTACCCCTCTTCCCCCCTCCCCCTCCCCTCCCTCACCCTCCCCTCCTCCCTCCACACCTCCCTCCTCCCTCCCTCCCCCCTCCCGGTTACAATGGAAACCCTACGAGGACGGGCCCAACGGGGAAAGAGGAGTACTGGGAAAAGGGGAGGTCCCCCTCCCTCCCCCCTTCCCGCTCCCCTCCCCCCTCCCCTCTCCCTCCCCCTCCCCCCTACCCCCCTCCCTCCCCTCCCCCCTCCCTCCCCTCCCCTCCTCCCTCCACACCTCCCTCCTCCCTCCCTCCCCCTTCCCGCCCTCCCGTCCTCCCGGTTACAATGGAAACCCTACGAGGACGGGCCCAACGGGGAAAGAGGGGTACTGGGAAAAGGGGAGGTCCCCCTCCCTCCCTCCCCCCTACCCACCTCCCTCCCCTCTCCCTCCCCCCTTCCCTCCTCCCTTCCCCCCTCCCCCCTCCCATCCCCCCCTCTCCCCCCTCCCTCCCCCCTACCCCCCTCCCTCCCCTCTCCCTCCCCCCTTCCCCCCTCCCCCCTCCCCTCCCTCCCCTCCTCCCTCCCCCTTCCCTCCCCTAACCCTCCCCCTTTCCTCCCCTCCCGGTTACAATGGAAACCCTACGAGGACGGGCCCAATGGGCCCACTCGGTCTAGTATACTACTAAAACTCTGCGGTCCAACATTCCGTATGTATATACGGAAGATTCCGTATGTATGTACGGAAGATTCCGAAGATTTCTGTCCATAACTTACAAACCCTACTCCTCCCAGACGGTACACCAAAGCGCTACGATTTTTGTACCGCCATATTCACCATTAACATGGGCAACTATTGTAAGTACTTTCGTTCAAATTGAAGCTACCTTTTTAAAGCTAGAGAGATATTAAAGTTAAAATTTCTCATTTCTAACCCTTTTCTTGAAGGGGCTTCAGCGCGTGATGTCACAATGGCCCCCAGTGCACCAATGAGAGATCACCTCGCGATGGACAAGCAGCTGCTATTGGGTGTTTACTACTTTAAATTTACATAATTTTTTTTCTGACCTTTTTTTTCAAGGTCTTCAGCTTGTGACGTCACAATGCTTGTGTGAGATGGTTGCAACATTGTTGCGAAAAGCAACTGCCAGTTTTTTAAAGTTGTGCAAGTCACTTAACATACACAGATCAGCATGGGGCCCCTATTCCCTCCCTCCCCCCTACCTTCCCCCCTCAACCCCTTCCTCCCCACTCCTTCCCACCTCCATCCCCACTCCCTCCCCACCTCCTCCCCAACTCCCTCACCACCTCCCTCACCCCTCCTCCCCTAACTCCTCCCTCCCTCCCCCTTCCCTCCCTCCCCTCCTCCCGGTTACAATGGAAACCCTACGAGGACGGGCCCAACGGGGAAAGAGGGGTACTGGGAAAAGGGGAGGTCCCCCTCCCTCCCCCCTTCCCCCATCCCCCCTCCCTCCCCTCTCCCTCCCCCTTCCCCCCCTTCCCCCCCTCCCCTTCCCCCTCCCTCCCCTCCTCCCTCCACACCTCCCTCCTCCCTCCCTCCCCTTCCCTCCCTCCCATCCTCCCAATGCTTGTTTGAGATGGGTGCTACAGTGAGAAGCACTATGTGACCGCAAATGTTTCAAAACAACCACTTAAAGAGCACTTATCTCTTTTTAAAGCATTTTTTTTTATTGCAAGTCACTTAACATACACAGATCAGCATTGGGCCCATATGCTCGTGGGCCACCGGGGCAAGTGTTTCGAAAAAAGCACTGAGAGTGTGTATGGGGGAGAGAGAGAATGGGGGGGGTCTGTGAATGGGGACTGGGGAAAACAGGGGTCGTTGCGGAGGGGGCTTGGTGGTGGGGGAAAGAGGGGTACTGGGAAAAGGGGAGGTCCCCCTCCCTCCCCCCTTCCCCCATCCCATCCCCCCTCCCTCCCCCTTCCCCCCTCCCCTTCCCCCCCTCCCTCCCCTCATCCCTCCACACCTCTCTCCTCCCCCCTTCCCTCCCTCCCATCCTCCCAATGCTTGTTTGAGATGGGTGCTACATTGTTTCGAAAAGCACCACTAACAGATCGCAATGAGAAGCACTATGTGACCGCGAATGTTTCAAAACAAGCACTTAAAAAGCACTTATCTTTTTTTAAAGTATTTTTTCCCTCCCCCCCCTCCTCCCCAACTCCCTCCCCACCTCCCTCACCCCTCCTCCCCTAACTCCCCCCCCTCCCTCCTTCCCTCCATCCCTCCCCCCCTCCCTCCACCCTTCCATCCCTCTCCCCCTCCCCCCTCCTTCCACCCTCCCTCCCCCCTCCCCGTTACAATGGAAACCCTACGGGGAAGGGCCCAACGGGGAAAGAGGGGTACTGGGAAAAGGGGAGGTCCCCCTCCCTCCCCCCTTCCCCATCCCATCACCCCTCCCTCCCCTCTCCCTCCCCCCTCCCCCTTCCCCCCTCCCCTTCCCCCCTCCCTCCCCTCCTCCCTCCACACCTCCCTCCTCCCTCCCTCCCCTTCCCTCCCTCCCATCCTCCCAATGCTTGTGTGAGATGGGTGCTACATTGTTTCGAAAAGCACCACTAATAGATCGCAGTGAGAAGCACTATGTGACCGCGAATGTTTCAAAACGAGCACTTAAAAAGCACTTATCTTTTTTTTACGTCTTTTTTTTTATTGCAAGTCACTTAACATACACAGATCAGCATTGGGCCCCTATGCTCGTGGGCCACCGGGGCAAGTGTTTCGAAAAAAGCACTGAGAGTGTGTCTGGGGGAGAGAGAGAATGGGGGGGGGGTCTGAGAATGGGGACTGGGGATGGGGACAACAGGGGTCGTTGCGGAGGGGGCTTGGTGGTGGAGGAAAGAGGGGTACTGGGAAAAGGGGAGGTCCCCTTCACCCCTCAACCCCTTCCTCCCCCTCCTTCCCATCTCCATCCCCACTCCCTCCCCCCTCCTCCCCCTCCCTCCCCATCCCTCTCCACCTCCCTCAACCCTCCCCCCTAACTCCCCCCCTCCCTCCTTCCCTCCATCCCTCCCTCCCCCAATCCGTCCCCCCTCCCTCCACCCTTCCATCCCTCTCCCCCTCCCCCCTCCTTCCACCCTCCCTCCCCCCCTCCCGGTTATAATGGAAACCCTACGGGGACGGGCCCAACGGGGAAAGAGGGATACTGGGAAAAGGGGAGATCCCCCTCCCTCCCCTCCCCCCTACCCCTTCCCCCCTCCCCTGCCCCCCTCCCTCCCCCTCCCCTCCTCCCTCCACACCTCCCTCCTCCCTCCCTCCCCCCCTCCCGGTTACAATGGAAACCCTATGAGGACAGGCCCAACGGGGAAAGAGGGGTACTGGGAAAAGGGGAGGACCCCCTTCCCCCCTCAACCCCTTCATCCCCCCTCCTTCCCACCTCCATCCCCACTCCCTCCCCCCCTCCTCCCCCTCCCTCCCCAACTCCCTCCCCCCTCCCCCCTAACTCCCCCCTCCCTCCTTCCCTCCATCCCTCCCTCCCCAATCCCTCCCCCCTCCCTCCACCCTTCCATCCCTCTCCCTCCCCCTTCCCGCCCTCCCCTCCTCCCGGTTACAATGGAAACCCTACGAGGACGGGCCCAACGGGGAAAGAGGGGTACTGGGAAAAGGGGAGGTCCCCCTCCCTCCCTCCCCCCTACCCACCTCCCTCCCCTCTCCCTCCCCCCTTCCCTCCTCCCTTCCCCCTCCCCTCCCCCCTCCCATCCCCCCCTCTCCCCATCCCTCCCCCCTACCCCCCTCCCTCCCCTCTCCCTCCCCCCTCCCCCCCTCCCCTCCCCCCTCCCTCCCCTCCTCCCTCCCCCTTCCCTCCCCCAACCCTCCCCCTTTCCTCACCTCCCGGTTACAATGGAAACCCTACGAGGACGGGCCCAACGGGCCCACTTGGTCTAGTATCTATATAATACTAAAACTCTGCGGTCCAACATTCCGTATGTATATACGGAAGATTCCGTATGTATATACGGAAGATTCCGAAGATTTCTGTCCATAACTTACAAACCCTGCTCCTCCCAGACGGTACACCAAAGCGCTACGATTTTTGTACCGCCGTATTCACCATTAACATGGGCAACTGTTGTAAGTACTTTCGTTCAAATTGAAGCTACCTTTTTAAAGCTAGAGAGATATTAAAGTTTAAATTTTCATTTCTAACACTTTTCTTGAAGGGGCCAAACCCTACTCCTCCCAGACGGTACACCAAAGCGCTACGATTTTTGTACCGCCGTATTCACCATTAACATGGGCAACTATTGTAAGTACTTTCGTTCAAATTGAAGCTACCTTTTTAAAGCTAGAGAGATATTAAAGTATAAATTTTCATTTCTAACCCTTTTCTTGAAGGGGCTTCAGTGCGTGATGTCACAATGGCACCCGTGCACCAATGAGAGATCAGCTCGGTTTTAAATTTACATCTTCAGCTTGTGACGTCACAATGCTTGTGTGAGATTGTTGCAACATTGTTGCGAAAAGCAACTGCCAGTTTTTTAAAGTTGTGCAAGTCACTTAACATACACAGATCAGCATGGGGCCCCTATTCCCTCCCTCCCCCCCTTCCCCCCTCAACCCCTTCCTCCCCACTCCTTCCCACCTCCATCCCCACTCCCTCCCCCCCTCCTCCCCAACTCCCTCCCCACCTCCCTCAACCCTCCTCCCCTAACTCCCCCCCCTCCCTCCTTCCCTCCATCCTCCCCCCCTCCCTCCACCCTTCCATCCCTCTCCCCCTCCCCCTCCTTCCACCCTCCCTCCCCCCCTTCTGGTTACAAAGGAAACCCTACGGGGACGGGCCGAACGGGGAAAGAGGGGTACTGGGAAAAGGGGAGGTCCCCCTCCCTCCCCTTCCCCCCTCCCCTCCCCCCTCCCCCTCCCCCCTAACCCTCTCCCTCCCCCTCCCCTCCCCCCCTCCCCTCCTCCCTCCACACCTCCTCCTCCCTCCCTCCCCTCCTCCCGGTTACAATGGAAACCCTACGAGGACGGGCCCAACGGGGAAAGAGGGGTACTGGGAAAAGGGGACGTCCCCCTCCCTCCCCCCTTCCCCCATCCCATCCCCCCTCCCTCCCCTCTCCCTCCCCCCCGTTCCCCCTCCCCTTCCCCCTCCCTCCACACCTCTCTCCTCCCTCCACACCTCTCTCCTCCCTCCCTCCCCTTCCCTCCCTCCCATCCTCCCAATGCTTGTTTGAGATGGGTGCTACATTGTTTCGAAAAGCACCACTAACAGATCGCAGTGAGAAGCACTATGTGACCGTGAATGTTTCAAAACAAGCACTTAAAAAGCACTTATCTTTTTTTAAAGTATTTTTTTTATAGCAAGTCACTTAACATACACAGATCAGCATTGGGCCCCTACGCTCGTGGGCCACCGGGGCAAGTGTTTCGAAAAAAGCACTGAGAGTGTGTCTGGGGGAGAGAGAGAATGGGGGGGGGGGGGGGTCTGAGAATGGGGACTGGGGAGGGGGACAACAGGGGTCGTTGCGGAGGGGGCTTGGTGGTGGGGGAAAGAGGGGTACTGGGAAAAGGGGAGGTCCCACTTCCCCCCTCAACCCCTTCCTCCCCCCTCCTTCCCACCTCCACCCCCACTCCCTCCCCCCTCCCTCCCCCCTCAATCCCAACCTCCTTCACCACTCAGCCCCTAACTCCCCCCCTCCCTCCTTCCCTCCATCCCACCCTCCACCACTCCCTCCCCCCTCCCTCCACCATTCCATCCCTCTCCCCCTCCCCCCTCCTTCCACCCTCCCTCCCCTCCTCCCGGTTACAATGGAAACCCTACGAGGACGGGCCCAATGGGGAAAGAGGGGTACTGGGAAAATGGGAGGTTCCCCTCCCTCCCCCCTCACTCCCCCCTCCCTCCCTTCTCCCTCCCCCCCTCCCTCCCCCTCCCCTTCCCCCCTCCCTCCCCTTCCCCCCTCCCCCCTCCCTCCCCCTCCCCCCTACCCCCTTCCCTCCCCTCTCCCTCCCCCCCTTCCCCCTCCCATCCCCCTCCCTCCCCCTCCCCTCCCCCCTCCACACCTCCCTACTCCCTCCCTCGAAAAGCAACTGACAGAAGCACTAAGTAGCCGCGAATGTTTCAAAACCAGCACTTAACCGCGAATGTTTTTTTAAAAAGCACTTAACCGCGAATGTTTCAAAACAAGCAATTAAAAAGCACTTTTTTTTAAAAAGTATTTTTTTTTATTCCAAGAGAATGGGGGGGGGTCTGAGAATGGGGACTGGGGAGGGGGACAACAGGGGTCGTTGCGGTGGGGGCTTGGTGGTGGGAGAAAGAGGGGTACTGGGAAAAGGGGAGGTCCCACTTCCCCCTCAACCTCTTCCTCCCCCCTCCTTCCCACCTCCATCCCCACTCTCTCCCCCCTCAATCCCAACCTCCATCACCACTCAGCCCCTAACTCACCCCTCCCTCCTTCCCTCCATCCGACCCTCCCCCACTCCCTCCCCCCCTCCCTCCACCCTTCCACCCCTCTCCCCCTCCTTCCACCCTCCCTCCCCCCCTCCCGGTTACAATGGAAACCCTACGGGGACGGGCCCAACGGGGAAAGAGGGGTACTGGGAAAAGGGGAGTTCCCCTCCCTCCCCTCCTCCCTCCCCTCCCCCCTACCCCTCTTCCCCCCTCCCCCTCCCCTCCCCCCCTCCCTCCCCCTCCCCTCCTCCCTCCACACCTCCCTCCACACCTCCCTCCTCCCTCCCTCCCCCCCTCCCGGTTACAATGGAAACCCTACGAGGACGGGCCCAACGGGGAAAGAGGAGTACTGGGAAAAGGGGAGGTCCCCCTCCCTCCCCCCTTCCCCCTCCCCTCCCCCATCCCCTCTCCCTCCCCCTCCCTCCCCCTCCCCCCTACCCCCCTCCCTCCCCTCCCCCCTCCCTCCCCTCCCCTCCTCCCTCCACACCTCCCTCCTCCCTCCCTCCCCCTTCCCGCCCTCCCCTCCTCCCGGTTACAATGGAAACCCTACGAGGACGGGCCCAACGGGGAAAGAGGGGTACTGGGAAAAGGGGAGGTCCCCCTCCCTCCCTCCCCCCTACCCACCTCCCTCCCCTCTCCCTCCCCCCCTTCCCTCCTCCCTTCCCCCCTCCCCTCCCCCCTCCCATCCCCCCCTCTCCCCCCTCCCTCCCCCCTACCCCCCTCCCTCCGCTCTCCCTCCCCCCCTCCCCTCCCCCCCTCCCTCCCCTCCTCCCTCCCCCTTCCCTCCCCCAACCCTCCCCCTTTCCTCCCCTCCCGGTTACAATGGAAACCCTACGAGGACGGGCCCAACGGGCCCACTCGGTTTAGTATAATACTAAAACTCTGCGGTCCAACATTCCGTATGTATATACGGAAGATTCCGTGTGTATGTACCGAAGATTCCGAAGATTTCTGTCCATAACTTACAAACCCTACTCCTCCCAGACGGTACACCAAAGCGCTACGATTTTTGTACCGCCGTATTCACCATTAACCTGGGCAACTATTGTAAGTACTTTCGTTCAAATTGAAGCTACCTTTTTAAAGCTAGAGAGATATTAAAGTTTAAATTTTCATTTCTAACACTTTTCTTGAAGGGGCCAAACCCTACTCCTCCCAGACGGTACACCAAAGCGCTACCATTTTTGTACCGCCGTATTCACCATTAACATGGGCAACTATTGTAAGTACTTTCGTTCAAATTGAAGCTACCTTTTTAAAGCTAGAGAGATATTAAAGTTAAAATTTCTCATTTCTAACCCTTTTCTTGAAGGGGCTTCAGCGCGTGATGTCACAATGGCAACCGTGCACCAATGAGAGATCAGCTCGCGATGGACAAGCGGCTGCTATTGGGTGTTTACTACTTTAAATTTACATAATTTTTTTTCTGACCTTTTTTTTCAAGGTCTTCAGCTTGTGACGTCACAATGCTTGTGTGAGAGGGTTGCAACATTGTTGCGAAAAGCAACTGCCAGTTTTTGAAGTTGTGCCAGTCATTTAACATACACAGATCAGCATGGGGCCCCTATTCCCTCCCTCCCCCCCCTTCCCCCCTCAACCCCTTCCTCCCCACTCCTTCCCACCTCCATCCCCACTCACTCCCCCCCTCCTCCCCAACTCCCTCCCCACCTCCCTCACCCCTCCTCTCCTAACTCCTCCCTCCCTCCCCCTTCCCTCCCTCCCCTCCTCCCGGTTACAATGGAAACCCTACGAGGACGTGCCCAACGGGGAAAGAGGGGTACTGGGAAAAGGGGAGGTCCCCCTCCCTCCCCCCTTCCCCCATCCCATCCCCCCTCCCTCCCCTCTCCCTCCCCTTCCCCCCCTTCCCCCCTCCCCTTCCCCCCTTCCCTCCCCTCCTCCCTCCAAACCTCCCTCCTCCCTCCCTCCCCTTCCCTCCCTCCCATCCTCCCAATGCTTGTTTGAGATGGGTGCTACAGTGAGAAGCACTATGTGACCGCGAATGTTTCGAAAAAAGCACTGAGAGTGTGTATGGGGGAGAGAGAGAATGGGGGGGGGGTCTGTGAATGGGTACTGGGGACAACAGGGGTCGTTGCGGAGGGGGCTTGGTGGTGGGGGAAAGAGGGGTACTGGGAAAAGGGGAGGTCCCACTTCCCCCCTCAACCCCTTCCTCCCCCTCCTTCCCACCTCCATCCCCACTCCCTCCCCCCCTCCCTCCCCCCTCAATCCCAACCTCCTTCACCACTCAGCCCCTAACTCCCCCCCTCCCTCCTTCCCTCCATCCCACCCTCCCCCACTCCCTCCCCCCTCCCTCCACCATTCCATCCCTCTCCCCCTCCCCCCTCCTTCCACCCTCCCTCCCCTCCTCCCGGTTACAATGGAAACCCTACGAGGACGGGCCCAATGGGGAAAGAGGGGTACTGGGAAAATGGGAGTTTCCCCTCCCTCCCCCCTCACTCCCCCCTCCCTCCCTTCTCCCTCCCCCCCTCCCTCCCCCTCCCCTTCCCCCCTCCCTCCCCTTCCCCCCTCCCCCCTCCCTCCCACTCCCCCCTACCCCCTTCCCTCCCCTCTCCCTCCCCCCCTTCCCCCTCCCCTCCCCCCCTCCCTCCCCCTCCCCTCCCCCCTCCACACCTCCCTACTCCCTCCCTCGAAAAGCAACTGACAGAAGCACTAAGTAGCCGCGAATGTTTCAAAACCAGCACTTAACCGCGAATGTTTTTTAAAAAAGCACTTAACCGCGAATGTTTCAAAACAAGCAATTAAAAAGCACTTTTTTTTTTAAAGTATTTTTTTTTATTCCAAGAGAATTGGGGGGGTCTGAGAATGGGGACTGGGTAGGGGGACAACAGGGGTCGTTGCGGTGGGGGCTTGGTGGTGGGGGAAAGAGGAGTACTGGGAAAAGGGGAGGTCCCACTTCCCCCTCAACCTCTTCCTCCCCCCTCCTTCCCACCTCCATCCCCACTCTCTCCACCCTCAATCCCAACCTCCATCACCACTCAGCCCCTAACTCACCCTTCCCTCCATCCGACCCTCCCCCACTCCCTCCCCCCCTCCCTCCACCCTTCCACCCCTCTCCCCCTCCTTCCACCCTCCCTCCCCCCTCCCGGTTACAATGGAAACCCTACGGGGACGGGCCCAACGGGGAAAGAGGGGTACTGGGAAAAGGGGAGTTCCCCTCCCTCCCCTCCTCCCTCCCCTCCCCCTACCCCTCTTCCCCCTCCCCCTCCCCTCCCCCCTCCCTCCCCCTCCCCTCCTCCCTCCACACCTCCCTCCTCCCTCCCTCCCCCCCTCCCGGTTACAATGGAAACCCTACGAGGACGGGCCCAACGGGGAAAGAGGAGTACTGGGAAAAGGGGAGGTCCCCCTCCCTCCCCCCTTCCCCCTCCCCTCCCCCATCCCCTCTCCCTCCCCCTCCCTCCCCCTCCCCCCTACCCCCCTCCCTCCCCTCCCCCCTCCCTCCCCTCCCCTCCTCCCTCCACACCTCCCTCCTCCCTCCCTCCCCCTTCCCGCCCTCCCCTCCTCCCGGTTACAATGGAAACCCTACGAGGACGGGCCCAACGGGGAAGGAGGGGTACTGGGAAAAGGGGAGGTCCCCCTCCCTCCCTCCCCCCTACCCACCTCCCTCCCCTCTCCCTCCCCCCTTCCCTCCTCCCTTCCCCCCTCCCCTCCCCCCTCCCATCCCCCCCTCTCCCCCCTCCCTCCCCCCTACCCCCTCCCTCCCCTCTCCCTCCCCCCTCCCCTCCCCCCTCCCTCCCCTCCTCCCTCCCCCTTCCCTCCCCCAACCCTCCCCCTTTCCTACCCTCCCGGTTACAATGGAAACCCTACGAGGACGGGCCCAACGGGCCCACTTGGTCTAGTCTATCTATCTATCTATCTATATACTACTAAAACTCTGCGGTCCAACATTCCGTATGTATGTGTGTATATACGGAAGATTCCGAAGATTTCTGTCCATAACTTACAAACCCTACTCCTCCCAGACGGTACACCAAAGCGCTACGATTTTTGTACCGCCGTATTCACCATTAACCTGGGCAACTATTTGTAAGTACTTTCGTTCAAATTGAAGCTACCTTTTTAAAGCTAGAGAGATATTAAAGTTTAAATTTTCATTTCTAACACTTTTCTTGAAGGGGCCAAACCCTACTCCTCCCAGACGGTACACCAAAGCGCTACGATTTTTGTACCGCCGTATTCACCATTAACATGGGCAACTATTGTAAGTACTTTCGTTCAAATTGAAGCTACCTTTTTAAAGCTAGAGAGATATTAAAGTTTAAATTTTTCATTTCTAACCCTTTTCTTGAAGGGGCTTCAGCGCGTGATGTCACAATGGCACCCGTGCACCAATGAGAGATCAGCTCGCGATGGACAAGCGGCTGCTATTGGGTGTTTACTACTTTAAATTTACATAATTTTTTTTCTGACCTTTTTTTTCAAGGTCTTCAGCTTGTGACGTCACAATGCTTGTGTGAGATGGTTGCAACATTGTTGCGAAAAGCAACTGCCAGTTTTTTAAAGTTGTGCGAGTCACTTAACATACACAGATCAGCATGGGGCCCCTATTCCCTCCCTCCCCCCCCTTCCCCCCTCAACCCCTTCCTCCCCACTCCTTCCCACCTCCACCCCCCCTCCCTCCCACCCTTCCCCCCTCCCCTCCCCCATCCCTCCCCCTCCACACCTCCCTCCCTCCCCCTTCCCTCCCTCCCCTCCTCCCGGTTACAATGGAAACCCTACGAGGACGGGCCCAACGGGGAAAGAGGGGTACTGGGAAAAGGGGAGGTCCCCCTCCCTCCCCTTCCCCCTCCCCTCCCCCCTACCCCTCTCCCTCCCCCCTCCCCCCCTCCCTCCCCCTCTCCCTCCCCCCTCCCCCCCTTCCCCCCTCCCCTCCCCCCTCCCTCCCCCTCCCCTCCCTCCACACCTCCCTCCTCCCTCCCTCCCCCTTCCCTCCCTCCCCTCCTCCCGGTTACAATGGAAACCCTACGAGGACGGGCCCAACGGGGAAAGAGGGGTACTGGGAAAAGGGGAGGTCCCCCTCACTCCCCCCTTCCCCATCCCATCCCCCCTCCCTCCCCTCTCCCGCCCCCTTCCCCCCCTCCCCTTCCCCCCTCCCTCCCCTCCTCCCTCCACACCTCCCTCCTCCCTCCCTCCCCTTCCCTCCCTCCCATCCTCCCAATGCTTGTGTGAGATGGTTGCAACATTGTTTCGAAAAGCAGCTGACAGAAGCACTAAGTAGCCGCGAATGTTTCAAAACCAGCACTTAACCGCGAATGTTTTTTAAAAAAGCACTTAACCGCGAATGTTTCAAAACAAGCAATTAAAAAGCACTTTTTTTTTTTAAAGTATTTTTTTTTATTCCAAGAGAATGGGGGGGGTCTGAGAATGGGGACTGGGGAGGGGGACAACAGGGGTCGTTGCGGTGGGGGCTTGGTGGTGGGGGAAAGAGGGGTACTGGGAAAAGGGGAGGTCCCACTTCCCCCCTCAACCTCTTCCTCCCCCCTCCTTCCCACCTCCATCCCCACTCTCTCCCCCCTCAATCCCAACCTCCATCACCACTCAGCCCCTAACTCACCCGTCCCTCCTTCCCTCCATCCGACCCTCCCCCACTCCCTCCCCCCCTCCCTCCACCCTTCCACCCCTCTCCCCCTCCCCCCTCCTTCCACCCTCCCTCCCCCCCCTCCCGGTTACAATGGAAACCCTACGGGGACGGGCCCAACGGGGAAAGAGGGGTACTGGGAAAAGGGGAGGTCCCCCTCCCTCCCCCCTTCCCCCTCCCCTCCCCCCTCCCCTCTCCCTCCCCCTCCCTCCCCCTCCCTCCCCCTCCCCCCTACCCCCCTCCCTCCCCTCCCCCCTCCCTCCCCTCCCCTCCTCCCTCCACACCTCCCTCCTCCCTCCCTCCCCCTTCCCGCCCTCCCCTCCTCCCGGTTACAATGGAAACCCTACGAGGACGGGCCCAACGGGGAAAGAGGGGTACTGGGAAAATGGGAGGTCCCCCTCCCTCCCTCCCCCCTACCCACCTCCCTCCCCTCTCCCTCCCCCCCTACCCTCCTCCCTTCCCCCCTCCCCCCTCCCATCCCCCCCTCTCCCCCCTCCCTCCCCCCTACCCCCCTCCCTCCCCTCTCCCTCCCCCCTCCCCTTCCCCCCTCCCTCCCCTCCTCCCTCCCCCTTCCCTCCCCCAACCCTCCCCCTTTCCTCCCATCCCGGTTACAATGGAAACCCTACGAGGACGGGCCCAACGGGGAAAGAGGAGTACTGGGAAAAGGGGAGGTCCCCCTCCCTCCCCCCTTCCCCCTCCCCTCCCCCATCCCCTCTCCCTCCCCCTCCCTCCCCCTCCCCCCTACCCCCCTCCCTCCCCTCCCCCCTCCCTCCCCTCCCCTCCTCCCTCCACACCTCCCTCTTCCCTCCCTCCCCGTTCCCGCCCTCCCCTCCTCCCGGTTACAATGGAAACCCTACGAGGACGGGTCCAACGGGGAAAGAGGGGTACTGGGAAAAGGGGAGGTCCCCCTCCCTCCCTCCCCCCTACCCACCTCCCTCCCCTCTCCCTCCCCCCTTCCCTCCTCCCTTCCCCCCTCCCCTCCCCCCTCCCCTCCCCCCCTCTCCCCCCTCCCTCCCCCTACCCCCCTCCGTCCCCTCTCCCTCCCCCCCTCCCCTCCCCTCCTCCCTCCCCCTTCCCTCCCCCAACCCTCCCCCTTTCCTCCCCTCCCGGTTACAATGGAAACCCTACGAGGACGGGCCCAACGGGCCCACTCGGTCTAGTATACTACTAAAACTCTGCGGTCCAACATTCCGTATGTATATACGGAAGATTCCGTATGTATATACGGAAGATTCCGAAGATTTCTGTCCATAACTTACAAACCCTCCTCCTCCCAGACGGTACACCAAAGCGCTACGATTTTTGTACCGCCGTATTCACCATTAACCTGGGCAACTATTGTAAGTACTTTCGTTCAAATTGAAGCTACCTTTTTAAAGCTAGAGAGATATTAAAGTTTAAATTTTTCATTTCTAACCCTTTTCTTGAAGGGGCTTCAGCGCGTGATGTCACAATGGCACCCGTGCACCAATGAGAGATCAGCTCGCGATGGACAAGCGGCTGCTATTGGGTGTTTACTACTTTAAATTTACATAAATTTTTTTCTGACCTTTTTTTCAAGGTCTTCAGCTTGTGACGTCACAATGCTTGTGTGAGATGGTTGCAACATTGTTGCGAAAAGCAACTGCCAGTTTTTTTAAGTTGTGCGAGTCACTTAACATACACAGATCAGCATGGGGCCCCTATTCCCTCCCTCCCCCCCCCCTTCCCCCCTCAACCCCTTCCTCCCCACTCCTTCCCACCTCCACCCCCCCTCCCTCCCCCCCTTCCCCCCTCCCCTCCCCCCTCCCTCCCCCTCCACCCTCCACACCTCCCTCCCTCCCCCTTCCCTCCCTCCCCTCCTCCCGGTTACAATGGAAACCCTACGAGGACGGGCCCAACGGGGAAAGAGGGGTACTGGGAAAAGGGGAGGTCCCCCTCCCTCCCCTTCCCCCTCCCCTTCCCTCTCCCCTCCCCCCTACCCCTCTCCCTCCCCCCTCACCCCCTCCCCCCCTCCCTCCCCTCTCCCTCCCCCCTCCCCCCCTTCCCCCCTCCCCTCCCCCCTCCCTCCCCCTCCCCTCCCTCCACACCTCCCTCCTCCCTCCCTCCCCCTTCCCTCCCTCCCCTCCTCCCGGTTACAATGGAAACCCTACGAGGACGGGCCCAACGGGGAAAGAGGGGTACTGGGAAAAGGGGAGGTCCCCCTCACTCCCCCCCTTCCCCATCCCATCCCCCCTCCCTCCCCTCTCCCGCCCCCTTCCCCCCCTCCCCTTCCCCCCTCCCTCCCCTCCTCCCTCCACACCTCCCTCCTCCCTCCCTCCCCTTCCCTCCCTCCCATCCTCCCAATGCTTGTGTGAGATGGTTGCAACATTGTTTCGAAAAGCAGCGGACAGAAGCACTAAGTAGCCGCGAATGTTTCAAAACCAGCACTTAACCGCGAATGTTTTTTAAAAAAGCACTTAACCGCGAATGTTTCAAAACAAGCAATTAAAAAGCACTTATTTTTTTTAAAGTTTTTTTTTTTATTCCAAGAGAATGGGGGGGGGGGTCTGAGAATGGGGACTGGGGAGGGGGACAACAGGGGTCGTTGCGGTGGGGGCTTGGTGGTGGGGGAAAGAGGGGTACTGGGAAAAGGGGAGGTCCCACTTCCCCCCTCAACCTCTTCCTCCCCCCTCCTTCCCACCTCCATCCCCACTCTCTCCCCCCTCAATCCCAACCTCCATCACCACTCAGCCCCTAACTCACCCGTCCCTCCTTCCCTCCATCCGACCCTCCCCCACTCCCTCCCCCCCTCCCTCCACCCTTCCACCCCTCTCCCCCTCCCCCCTCCTTCCACCCTCCCTCCCCCCCTCCCGGTTACAATGGAAACCCTACGGGGACGGGCCCAACGGGGAAAGAGGGGTACTGGGAAAAGGGGAGGTCCCCCTCCCTCCCCCCTCCCTCCCCCCTTCCCCCTCCCCTCCCCCCTCCCCTCTCCCTCCCCCTCCCTCCCCCTCCCTCCCCCTCCCCCCTACCCCCCTCCCTCCCCTCCCCCCTCCCTCCCCTCCCCTCCTCCCTCCACACCTCCCTCCTCCCTCCCTCCCCCTTCCCGCCCTCCCCTCCTCCCGGTTACAATGGAAACCCTACGAGGACGGGCCCAACGGGGAAAGAGGGGTACTGGGAAAAGGGGAGGTCCCCCTCCCTCCCTCCCCCCTACCCACCTCCCTCCCCTCTCCCTCCCCCCCTACCCTCCTCCCTTCCCCCCTCCCCCCTCCCATCCCCCCCTCTCCCCCCTCCCTCCCCCTACCCCCCTCCCTCCCCTCTCCCTCCCCCCTCCCCCCCTCCCCTCCCCCCTCCCTCCCCTCCTCCCTCCCCCTTCCCTCCCCCAACCCTCCCCCTTTCCTCCCATCCCGGTTACAATGGAAACCCTACGAGGACGGGCCCAACGGGCCCACTCGGTCTAGTATACTACTAAAACTCTGCGGTCCAACATTCCGTATGTATATACGGAAGATTCCGTATGTTTGTACGGAAGATTCCGAAGATTTCTGTCCATAACTTACAAACCCTACTCCTCCCAGACGGTACACCAAAGCGCTACGATTTTTGTACCGCCATATTCACCATTAACATGGGCAACTATTGTAAGTACTTTCGTTCAAATTGAAGCTACCTTTTTAAAGCTAGAGAGATATTAAAGTTAAAATTTCTCATTTCTAACCCTTTTCTTGAAGGGGCTTCAGCGCGTGATGTCACAATGGCACCCGTGCACCAATGAGAGATCAGCTCGGTTTTAAATTTACATAATTTTTTTTCTGACCTTTTTTTTCAAGGTCTTCAGCTTGTGACGTCACAATGCTTGTGTGAGATGGTTTGCAACATTGTTGCGAAAAGCAACTGCCAGTTTTTTAAAGTTGTGCGAGTCACTTAACATACACAGATCAGCATGGGGCCCCTATTCCCTCCCTCCCCCCCCTTCCCCCCTCAACCCCTTCCTCCCCACTCCTTCCCACCTCCATCCCCACTCCCTCCCCCCCTCCTCCCCAACTCCCTCCCCACCTCCCTCACCCCTCCTCCCCTAACTCCCCCCCCTCCCTCCTTCCCTCCATCCCTCCCCCCCTCCCTCCACCCTTCCATCCCTCTCCCCCTCCCCCCTCCTTCCACCCTCCCTCCCCCCCTTCTGGTTACAAAGGAAACCCTACGGGGACGGGCCCAACGGGGAAAGAGGGGTACTGGGAAAAGGGGAGGTCCCCCTCCCTCCCCTTACCCCTCCCACATCCCCCTCCCCCCTAACCCTCTCCCTCCCCCTTCCCCCCTCCCCTCCCCCCCTCCCCTCCTCCCTCCACACCTCCCTCCTCCCTCCCTCCCCTCCTCCCGGTTACAATGGAAACCCTACGAGGACGGGCCCAACGGGGAAAGAGGGGTACTGGGAAAAGGGGAGGTCCCCCTCCCTCCCCCCTTCCCCCATCCCATCCCCCCTCCCTCCCCTCTCCCTCCCCCTTCCCCCCGTTCCCCCCTCCCCTTCCCCCTCCCTCCCCTCCTCCCTCCACACCTCTCTCCTCCCTCCCTCCCCTTCCCTCCCTCCCATCCTCCCAATGCTTTTTTGAGATGGGTGCTACATTGTTTCGAAAAGCACCACTAACAGATCGCAGTGAGAAGCACTAAATGACCGTGGTCGTGAGAAGCACTAAATGACCGCGAATGTAGCAAAAACAGCACTTTAAACCACTTTAAACCACTGATTTCAAGTAGTCTTTTTTATTGCAAGTCACTTAACATACACAGATCAACATGGGGCCTCTATGCTCGTGGGCCACCGGGGCAAGTGTTGCGAAACAGCACTTGAAGTGTGTCTGGGGGAGAGAGAGAATGGGGGGGGGGGTCTGAGAATGGGAACTGGGGAGGGGGACAACAGGGGTCGTTGCGGCGGGGGCTTGGTGGTGGGGGAAAGAGGGGTACTGGGAAAATGGGAGGTCCCCCTTCACCCCTCAACCCCTTCCTTCCCACCTCCATCCCCACTCCCTCCCCCCCTCCTCCCCCTCCCTCCCCAACTCCCTCCCCCTCCCTCCCCACCTCCCTCAAACCTCCCCCCTAACTCCCCCCCTCCCTCCTTCCCTCCATCCCTCCCTCCCCCAATCAATCCACCCTTCCATCCCTCTCCCCCTCCCCCCTCCTTCCATCCTCCCTCCCCCCTCCCGGTTACAATAGAAACCCTACGGGGACGGGCCCAACGGGGAAAGAGGGGTACTGGGAAAAGGGGAGGTCCCCCTCCCTCCCCTCCCCCCTACCCCCTCCCCCCTTCCAGCTCCCCTTCCCCCCTCCCCTCCCCCCCTCCCTCCCCCTCCCCTCCTCCCTCCACACCTCCCTCCACACCTCCCTCCCCCCCTCCCGGTTACAATGGAAACCCTATGAGGACGGGCCCAACGGGGAAAGAGGGGTACTGGGAAAAGGGGAGGTCCCCCTTCCCCCCTCAACCCCTTCATCCCCCCTCCTTCCCACCTCCATCCCCACTCCCTCCCCCCCTCCTCCCCCTCCCTCCCCAACTCCCTCCCCCCTCCCCCCTAACTCCCCCCTCCCTCCATCCCTCCCTCCCCAATCCCTCCCCCCCTCCCTCCACCCTTCCATCCCTCTCCCCCCTCCTTCCACCCTCCCTCCCCCCCTCCCGGTTACAATTGAAACCCTACGAGGACGGGCCCAACGGGGAAAGAGGAGTACTGGGAAAAGGGGAGGTCCCCCTCCCTCCCCCCTTCCCCCATCCCATCCCCCCTCCCTCCCCTCTCCCTCTCCCTCCCCCTTCCCCCCTTCCCCCCTCCCCTTCCCCCCCTCCCCCCTCCCTCCCCTCCCCTCCTCCCTCCACACATCCCTCCTCCCTCCCTCCCCCTTCCCGCCCTCCCCTCCTCCCGGTTACAATGGAAACCCTACGAGGACGGGCCCAACGGGGAAAGAGGGGTACTGGGAAAAGGGGAGGTCCCCCTCCCTCCCTCCCCCCTACCCACCTCCCTCCCCTCTCCCTCCCCCCCTTCCCTCCTCCCTCCCCCCCTCCCCTCCCCCCTCCCATCCCCCCCTCTCCCCCCTCCGTCCCCCCTACCCCCCTCCCTCCCCTCTCCCTCCCCCTCCCCTCCCCCCCTCCCTCCCCTCCTCCCTCCCCCTTCCCTCCCCCAACCCTCCCCCTTTCCTCCCCTCCCGGTTACAATGGAAACCCTACGAGGACGGGCCCAACGGGCCCACTCGGTCTAGTCTATCTATATACTACTAAAACTCTGCGGTCCAACATTCCGTATGTATATACGGAAGATTCCGTATGTTTGTACGGAAGATTCCGAAGATTTCTGTCCATAACTTACAAACCCTACTCCTCCCAGACGGTACACCAAAGCGCTATGATTTTTGTACCGCCATATTCACCATTAACATGGGCAACTATTGTAAGTACTTTCGTTCAAATTGAAGCTACCTTTTTAAAGCTAGAGAGATATTAAAGTTAAAATTTCTCATTTCTAACCCTTTTCTTGAAGGGGCTTCAGCTCGTGATGTCACAATGGCACCCGTGCACCAATGAGAGATCAGCTCGGTTTTAAATTTACATCTTCAGCTTGTGACGTCACAATGCTTGTGTGAGATTGTTGCAACATTGTTGCGAAAAGCAACTGCCAGTTTTTTAAAGTTGTGCAAGTCACTTAACATACACAGATCAGCATGGGGCCCCTATTCCCTCCCTCCCCCCCTTCCCCCCTCAACCCCTTCCTCCCCACTCCTTCCCACCTCCATCCCCACTCCCTCCCCCCCCTATTCCCTCCCTCCCCCCCTTCCCCCCTCAACCCCTTCCTCCCCCCTCCTTCCCACCTCCATCCCCACTCCCATCGCCACTCCCTCCCCCCCTCCCTCCCCTCAATCCCAACCTCCATCACCACTCAGCCCCTAACTCCCCCCCTCCCTCCTTCCCTCCATCCCACCCTCCCCCACTCCCTCCCCCCTCCCTCCACCATTCCATCCCTCTCCCCCTCCCCCCTCCTTCCACCCTCCCTCCCCCCCTCCCGGTTACAATGGAAACCCTACGGGTGGGGCCCAACGGGGAAAGAGGGGTACTGGGAAAAGGGGAGATCCCCCTCCCTCCCCTCCCCCCTACCCGCTCCCCCCTACCCGCTCCCCCCTTCCCTCCCCCCTCCCCTTCCCCCCTCCCCTTCCCCCTCCCTCCCCCTCCCCTTCCCCCTCCCTCCCCCTCCCCTCCTCCCTCCACACGTCCCTCCACACCTCCCTCCCCCCTCCCTCCCGGTTACAATGGAAACCCTACGAGGACGGGCCCAACGGGGAAAGAGGGGTACTGGGAAAAGGGGAGGTCCCCCTTCCCCCCTCAACCCCTTCATCCCCCCTCCTTCCCACCTCCATCCCCACTCCCTCCCCCCCTCCTCCCCCTCCCTCCCCCCTCCCTCCCCTCTAACTCCCCCCTCCCTCCTTCCCTCCATCCCTCCCTCCCCCAATCCCTCCCTCCCTCCACCCTTCCATCCCTCTCCCCCTCCCCCCTCCTTCCACCCTCCCTCCCTCCACCCCGTTACAATGGAAACCCTACGAGGACGGGCCCAATGGGGAAAGAGGGGTACTGGGAAAAGGGGAGGTCCCCCTCACTACCCCCTTCCCCCACCCCTCCCCCCTTCCCCTCCCTCCCCCTCCCCCCTACCCCCCTCCCTCCCCTCCCCCTCCCTCCCCTCCCCTCCTGCCTCCACACCTCCCTCCTTCGCTCCCCCTTCCCTCCCTCCCCTCCTCCCGGTTACAATGGATACCCTACGAGGACGGGCCCAACGGGGAAAGTGGGGTACTGGGAAAAGGGGAGATCCCCCTCCCTCCCCCTTCCCCCCTCCCCTCCCCCTCCCTCCCCCTTACCTCCCCCCCTACCCCCCTCCCTCCCCTCTCCCTCCCTCCTCCCCCCTTCCCCCCTCCCCCCCTCCCCTCCCCCTCCCCCCCTCCCCTCCCCCTCCCCTCCCCTCCTCCCTCCACACCTCCCTCCTCCCTCCCTCCCCCTTCCCTCCCTCCCCTCCTCCCGGTTACAATGGAAACCCTACGAGGACGGGCCCAATGGGGAAAGAGGGGTACTGGGAAAATGGGCGGTTCCCCTCCCTCCCCCTCACTCCCCCCTCCCTCCCTTCTCCCTCCCCCCCTCCCTCCCCCTCCCCTTCCCCCTCCCTCCCCTTCCCCCCTCCCTCCCTCTCCCCCCTCCCTCCCCCTCCCCCCTACCCCCTTCCCTCCCCTCTCCCTCCCCCCCTTCCCCTCTCCCCTCCCCCCCTCCCTCCCCCCCCCCTCCCCCCTCCACACCTCCCTACTCCCTCCCTCGAAAAGCAACTGACAGAAGCACTAAGTGGCCGCGAATGTTTCAAAACCAGCACTTAACCGCGAATGGGGAGTTCCCCCTCCCTCCCTCCCCCCTACCCCTCTTCCCCCTCCCCCTCCCCTCCCTCCCTCCCCTCCTCCCTCCACACCTCCCTCCACACCTCCCTTCTCCCTCCCTCCCCCCCTCCCGGTTACAATGGAAACCCTACGAGAACGGGCCCAACGGGGAAAGAGGAGTACTGGGAAAAGGGGAGGTCCCCCTCCCTCCCCCCTTCCCCTTCCCCCTCCACTCTCCCTCCCCCTCCCTCCCCCTCCCCCCTATCCCCCTCCCTCCCCTCCCCCCCTCCCCGTTACAATGGAAACCCTACGGGGACGGGCCCAATGGGGAAAGAGGGGTACTGGGAAAAGGGGAGGTCCCCCTCCCTCCCCCCCTTCCCCCCTCCACTCCACCCTCCCCTCCCCCCCTCCCTCCCCCTCCCCTGCTCCCTCCACACCTCCCTCCTCCCTCCCTCCCTCTTCCCTCCCTCCCATCCTCCCAGTTACAATGGAAACCCTACGAGGACGGGCCCAACGGGCCCACTCGGTCTAGTATACTACTAAAACTCTGCGGTCCAACATTCCGTATGTATGGATGTATATGTGTATGTACGCAAAGATTCCGAAGAGTTTCTGTCCATAACTTACAAACCCTACTCCTCCCTGACGGTACACCAAAGCGCTACGATTTTTGTACCGCCATATTCACCATTAACATGGGCAACTATTGTAAGTACTTTCGTTCAAATTGAAGCTACCTTTTTAAAGCTAGAGAGATATTAAAGTTTAATTTTCATTTCTAACCCTTTTCTTGAAGGGGCTTCAGCGCGTGATGTCACAATGGCACCCGTGCACCAATGAGAGATCAGCTCGGTTTTAAATTTACATCTTCAGCTTGTGACGTCACAATGCTTGTGTGACATTGTTGCAACATTGTTGCGAAAGGCAACTGCCAGTTTTTTAAAGTTGTGCAAGTCACTTAACATACACAGATCAGCATGGGGCCCCTATTCCCTCCCTCCCCCCCCTTCCCCCCTCAACCCCTTCCTCCCCACTCCTTCCCACCTCCATCCCCACTCCCTCCCCCCCTCCTCCCCAACTCCCTCCCCACCTCCCTCACCCCTCCTCCCCTAACTCCCCCCCCTCCCTCCTTCCCTCCATCCCTCCCCCCCTCCCTCCACCCTTCCATCCCTCTCCCCCTCCCCCCTCCTTCCACCCTCCCTCCCCCCTTCTGGTTACAAAGGAAACCCTACGGGGACGGGCCCAACGGGGAAAGAGGGGTACTGGGAAAAGGGGAGGTCCCCCTCCCTCCCCTCCCCTCCCCCCTCCCCCTCCCCCCTAACCCTCTCCCTCCCCCCTCCCCTCCTCCCTCCACACGTCCCTCCTCCCTCCCTCCCCTCCTCCCGGTTACAATGGAAACCCTACGAGGACGGGCCCAACGGGGAAAGAGGGGTACTGGGAAAAGGGGAGGTCCCCCTCCCTCCCCCTTACACGCTCCCTCCCTCCCCCTCCCCCTCTCCCTCCCCCCTCCCCTCCCCCCTCCCTCCCCCTCCCCTCCTCCCTCCACACCTCCCTCCTCCCTCCCCCCTACCCCCCTCCCTCCCCTCTCCCTCCTCCCCCTTCCCCCTCCCTCCCCCTCCCCTCCTCCCTCCCCCTCCCCTCCTCCCTCCACACCTCCCTCCTCCCTCCCTCCCCCTTCCCTACCTCCCCTCCTCCCGGTTACAATGGAAGCCCTACGACGACGGGCCCAACGGGGAAAGAGGGGTACTGGGAAAACGGGTGGTCCCCCTCCCTCCCCCCTTCCCCCCTCCCTACCCCCTCCCTCCCCTCTCCCTCCCCCTTGCCCCTTCCCCCCTCCCCCTCCCCTCCCCCCCTCCACACCTCCCTCCTCCGTTCCCTCCCCCCACTCCCCTCCCGGTTACAATGGAAACCTTACGAGGACGGGCACAACGGGGAAAGAGGGGTACTGGGAAAAGGGGAGGTCCCCCTCCCTCCCCCTTCCACCCTCACCCCTTCCCCCCACCCCTCCCCCTCTCCCTCCCCCCTCCCTCCACCTCCCCCCTTCCCCCCTCCCCCTCCCTCCCCCTCCCCTCCTCCCTCCACACCTCCCTCTTCCCTCCCTCCCCCCTCCCTCCCTGCCTCACGGTTACAATGGAAACCCTACGAGGACGGGCCCAACGGGGAAAGGGGTGTGCTGGGGAAAGGGGGGGGGAGAGTAAGAGTGTATCTGGGGGAGAGAGAATGGGGGGGTCTGAGAATGGGGACTGGGGAGGGGGACAACAGGGGGCTTGGTGGTTTGGGAAAGAAGAGTACTGGGAAAAGGGGAGGTACCCCTCCCTCCCCACTCTCCTCCCTCCCTCATCCCTCCCTCCCTCCCGTCCCAGCAGCGCTGACCGCCGGGAGGTGTAGTCGCCGTCGCCTCTCCCGCTGTTTGATTTCATTTATAACAAAGACATTTATTTAAAATGAGGAATGTGATTTTCATTAAGTTTGATTTTATTTATTTTAAAAAAGCTGATGCTCTATAGATAAGTTTATTTCCTTTTCAACAAAGAACGCTGTTTATTTTAAAGTAAAATAGACCCTCCCCCCACCCCCCCTCCCTCCCCTCTCCCTCCCCATCCCCCTCCCCTCCTTCCCCCTCCCCTCCCCCCCTCCACTCCACCCTCCCCTCCCCCCCTCCCTCCCACTTCCCTCCCTCCCATCCTCCCGGTTACAATGGAAACCCTACGAGGACGGGCCCAACGGGCCCACTCGGTCTAGTATACTACTAAAACTCTGCGGTCCAACATTCCGTATGTATGGATGTATATGTGTATGTACGCAAAGATTCCGAAGAGTTTCTGTCCATAACTTACAAACCCTACTCCTCCCTGACGGTACACCAAAGCGCTACGATTTTTGTACCGCCATATTCACCATTAACATGGGCAACTATTGTAAGTACTTTCGTTCAAATTGAAGCTACCTTTTTAAAGCTAGAGAGATATTAAAGTTTAATTTTCATTTCTAACCCTTTTCTTGAAGGGGCTTCAGCGCGTGATGTCACAATGGCACCCGTGCACCAATGAGAGATCAGCTCGGTTTTAAATTTACATCTTCAGCTTGTGACGTCACAATGCTTGTGTGAGATTGTTGCAACATTGTTGCGAAAGGCAACTGCCAGTTTTTTAAAGTTGTGCAAGTCACTTAACATACACAGATCAGCATGGGGCCCCTATTCCCTCCCTCCCCCCTTCCCCCCTCAACCCCTTCCTCCCCACTCCTTCCCACCTCCATCCCCACTCCCTCCCCCCCTCCTCCCCAACTCCCTCCCCACCTCCCTCACCCCTCCTCCCCTAACTCCCCCCCCCTCCCTCCTTCCCTCCATCCCTCCCCCCCTCCCTCCACCCTTCCATCCCTCTCCCCCTCCCCCCTCCTTCCACCCTCCCTCCCCCCTTCTGGTTACAAAGGAAACCCTACGGGGATGGGCCCAACGGGGAAAGAGGGGTACTGGGAAAAGGGGAGGTCCCCCTCCCTCCCCTCCCCCCTCCCCCTCCCCCCTAACCCTCTCCCTCCCCCTTCCCCCCCTCCCCTCCTCCCTCCACACCTCCCTCCTCCCTCCCTCCCCTCCTCCCGGTTACAATGGAAACCCTACGAGGACGGGCCCAACGGGGAAAGAGGGGTACTGGGAAAAGGGGAGGTCCCACTTCACCTCTCAACCCCTTCCTCCCCCCTCCTTCCCACCTCCATCCCCACTCCCTCCCCCCCTCCCTCCCCCTCAATCCCAACCTCCATCACCACTCAGCCACTAACTCCCCCCCTCCCTCCTTCCCTCCATCCCACCCTCCCCCACTCCCTCCCAACTCCCTCCACCCTTCCATCCCTCTCCCCCTCCCCCCTCCTTCCACCCTCCCTCCCCCCTCCCGGTTACAATGGAAACCCTACGGGGACGGGCCCAACGGGGAAAGAGGGGTACTGGGAAAAGGGGAGGTCCCCCTTCCCCCCTCAACCCCTTCCTTCCCACCTCCATCCGCACTCCCTCCCCCCTCCTCCCCCTCCCTCCCCAACTCCCTCCCCCCTCCCCCTCCCCCTAACTCCCCCCCTCCCTCCTTCCCTCCATCCCTCCCTCCCCAATCCCTCCCCCCTCCCTCCACCCTTCCATCCCTCTCCCCCCTCCTTCCACCCTCCCTCCACCCTCCCGGTTACAATTGAAACCCTACGAGGACGGGCCCATCGGGGAAAGAGGGGTACTGGGAAAAGGGGAGGTCCCCCTCCCTTCCCCCTTCCCCCTCCCCTCCCCCCTCCCTCCCCCCTCCCCCCTACCCCCTCCCTCCCCTCCCCTCCTCCCTCCACACCTCCCTCCTCCCTCCCTCCCCTTCCCTCCCTCCCCTCCTCCCCGGTTACAATGGAAACCCTACGAGGACGGGCCCAACGGGGAAAGAGGGGTACTGGGAAAAGGGGAGGTCCCCCCTCCCTCCCCCTTACACGCTCCCTCCCTCCCCCCTCCCCCTCTCCCTCCCCCCCTCCCCTCCCCCCTCCCTCCCCCTCCCCTCCTCCCTCCACACCTCCCTCCTCCCTCCCCCCTACCCCCCTCCCTCCCCTCTCCCTCCTCCCCCTTCCCCCTCCCTCCCCCTCCCCTCCTCCCTCCCCCTCCCCTCCTCCCTCCACACCTCCCTCCTCCCTCCCTCCCCTTCCCTACCTCCCCTCCTCCCGGTTACAATGGAAACCCTACGACGACGGGCCCAACGGGGAAAGAGGGGTACTGGGAAAACGGGTGGTCCCCCTCCCTCCCCCCTTCCCCCCTCCCTACCCCCTCCCTCCCCCCTTCCCCTTCCCCCTCCAATCTCCCTCCCCCTCCCTCCCCCTCCCCCCTATCCCCCTCCCTCCCCTCCCCCCTCCCCGTTACAATGGAAACCCTACGGGGACGGGCCCAATGGGGAAAGAGGGGTACTGGGAAAAGGGGAGGTCCCCCTCCCTCCCCCCCTTCCCCCCTCCACTCCACCCTCCCCTCCCCCCCCTCCCTCCCCCTCCCCTGCTCCCTCCACACCTCCCTCCTCCCTCCTTCCCTCTTCCCTCCCTCCCATCCTCCCAGTTACAATGGAAACCCTACGAGGACGGGCCCAACGGGCCCACTCGGTCTAGTATACTACTAAAACTCTGCGGTCCAACATTCCGTATGTATGGATGTATATGTGTATGTACGCAAAGATTCCGAAGAGTTTCTGTCCATAACTTACAAACCCTACTCCTCCCTGACGGTACACCAAAGCGCTACGATTTTTGTACCGCCAACATGGGCAACTATTGTAAGTACTTTCGTTCAAATTGAAGCTACCTTTTTAAAGCTAGAGAGATATTAAAGTTTAATTTTCATTTCTAACCCTTTTCTTGAAGGGGCTTCAGCGCGTGATGTCACAATGGCACCCGTGCACCAATGAGAGATCAGCTCGGTTTTAAATTTACATCTTCAGCTTGTGACGTCACAATGCTTGTGTGAGATTGTTGCAACATTGTTGCGAAAGGCAACTGCCAGTTTTTTAAAGTTGTGCAAGTCACTTAACATACACAGATCAGCATGGGGCCCCTATTCCCTCCCTCCCCCCCCTTCCCCCCTCAACCCCTTCCTCCCCACTCCTTCCCACCTCCATCCCCACTCCCTCCCCCCCTCCTCCCCAACTCCCTCCCCACCTCCCTCACCCCTCCTCCCCTAACTCCCCCCCCTCCCTCCTTCCCTCCATCCCTCCCCCCCTCCCTCCACCCTTCCATCCCTCTCCCCCTCCCCCCTCCTTCCACCCTCCCTCCCCCCTTCTGGTTACAAAGGAAACCCTACGGGGATGGGCCCAACGGGGAAAGAGGGGTACTGGGAAAAGTGGAGGTCCCCCTCCCTCCCCTCCCCTCCCCCCTCCCCCTCCCCCCTAACCCTCTCCCTCCCCCTTCCCCCTCCCCTCCTCCCTCCACACCTCCCTCCTCCCTCCCTCCCCTCCTCCCGGTTACAATGGAAACCCTACGAGGACGGGCCCAACGGGGAAAGAGGGGTACTGGGAAAAGGGGAGGTCCCACTTCACCTCTCAACCCCTTCCTCCCCCCTCCTTCCCACCTCCATCCCCACTCCCTCCCCCCCTCCCTCCCCCTCAATCCCAACCTCCATCACCACTCAGCCCCTAACTCCCCCCCTCCCTCCTTCCCTCCATCCCACCCTCCCCCACTCCCTCCCAACTCCCTCCACCCTTCCATCCCTCTCCCCCTCCCCCCTCCTTCCACCCTCCCTCCCCCCTCCCGGTTACAATGGAAACCCTACGGGGACGGGCCCAACGGGGAAAGAGGGGTACTGGGAAAAGGGGAGGTCCCCCTTCCCCCCTCAACCCCTTCCTTCCCACCTCCATCCGCACTCCCTCCCCCCTCCTCCCCCTCCCTCCCCAACTCCCTCCCCCCTCCCCCTCCCCCTAACTCCCCCCCTCCCTCCTTCCCTCCATCCCTCCCTCCCAATCCCTCCCCCCTCCCTCCACCCTTCCATCCCTCTCCCCCCTCCTTCCACCCTCCCTCCCCCCTCCCGGTTACAATTGAAACCCTACGAGGACGGGCCCATCGGGGAAAGAGTGGTACTGGGAAAAGGGGAGGTCCCCCTCCCTTCCCCCTTCCCCCTCCCCTCCCCCCTCCCTCCCCCTCCCCCCTACCCCCTCCCTCCCCTCCCCTCCTCCCTCCACACCTCCCTCCTCCCTCCCTCCCCTTCCCTCCCTCCCCTCCTCCCGGTTACAATGGAAACCCTACGAGGACGGGCCCAACGGGGAAAGAGGGGTACTGGGAAAAGGGGAGGTCCCCCTCCCTCCCCCTTACACGCTCCCTCCCTCCCCCTCCCCTCTCCCTCCCCCCTCCCCTCCCCCTCCCTCCCCCTCCCCTCCTCCCTCCACACCTCCCTCCCCCCTACCCCCCTCCCTCCCCACTCCCTCCTCCCCCTTCCCCTCCCTCCCCCTCCCCTCCTCCCTCCCCCTCCCCTCCTCCCTCCACACCTCCCTCCTCCCTCCCTCCCCCTTCCCTACCTCCCCTCCTCCCGGTTACAATGGAAACCCTACGACGACGGGCCCAACGGGGAAAGAGGGGTACTGGGAAAACGGGTGGTCCCCCTCCCTCCCCCCTTCCCCCCTCCCTACCCCCTCCCTCCCCTCTCCCTCCCCCTTGCCCCTTCCCCCCTCCCCCTCCCCTCCCCCCTCCACACCTCCCTCCTCCCTTCCCTCCCCCCCACTCCCCTCCCGGTTACAATGGAAACCTTACGAGGACGGGCACAACGGGAAAGAGGGGTACTGGGAAAAGGGGAGGTCCCCCTCCCTCCCCCTTCCACCCTCACCCCTTCCCCCACCCCTCCCCCTCTCCCTCCCCCCTCCCTCCACCTCCCCCCCTTCCCCCCTCCCCCTCCCTCCCCCTCCCCTCCTCCCTCCACACCTCCCTCTTCCCTCCCTCCCCCCTCCCTCCCTGCCTCACGGTTACAATGGAAACCCTACGAGGACGGGCCCAACGGGGAAAGGGGTGTGCTGGGGAAAGGGGGGGGGAGAGTAAGAGTGTATCTGGGGGAGAGAGAATGGGGGGGTCTGAGAATGGGGACTGGGGAGGGGGACAACAGGGGGCTTGGTGGTTTGGGAAAGAAGAGTACTGGGAAAAGGGGAGGTACCCCTCCCTCCCCACTCTCCTCCCTCCCTCATCCCTCCCTCCCTCCCGTCCCAGCAGCGCTGACCGCCGGGAGGTGTAGTCGCCGTCGCCTCTCCCGCTGTTTGATTTCATTTATAACAAAGACATTTATTTAAAATGAGGAATGTGATTTTCATTAAGTTTGATTTTATTTATTTAAAAAAAGCTGATGCTCTATAGATAAGTTTATTTCCTTTTCAACAAAGAACGCTGTTTATTTTAAAGTAAAATAGACCCTCCCCCCACCCCCCTCCCTCCCCTCTCCCTCCCCATCCCCCTCCCCTCCTTCCCCCTCCCCTCCCCCCTCCACTCCACCCTCCCCTCCCCCCCTCCCTCCCACTTCCCTCCCTCCCATCCTCCCGGTTACAATGGAAACCCTACGAGGACGGGCCCAACGGGCCCACTCGGTCTAGTATACTACTAAAACTCTGCGGTCCAACATTCCGTATGTATGGATGTATGTGTGTATGTACGGAAGATTCCGAAGTGTCTTTCTTGATGCTTAACTTACAAACCCTACTCCTCCTAGACGGTACACCAAAGCGCTACGATTTTTGTACCGCCGTATTCACCATTAACATGGGCAACTATTGTAAGTACTTTCGTTCAAATTGAAGCTACCTTTTAAAGCTAGAGAGATATTAAAGTATAAATTTTCATTTCTAACCCTTTTCTTGAAGGGGCTTCAGCGCGTGATGTCACAATGGCACCCGTGCACCAATGAGAGATCAGCTCGGTTTTAAATTTACATCTTCAGCTTGTGACGTCACAATGCTTGTGTGAGATTGTTGCAACATTGTTGCGAAAAGCAACTGCCAGTTTTTTAAAGTTGTGCCAGTCACTTAACATACACAGATCAGCATGGGGCCCCTATTCCCTCCCTCCCCCCCTTCCCCCCTCAACCCCTTCCTCCCCACTCCTTTCCACCTCCATCCCCACTCCCTCCCCCCCTCCTCCCCAACTCCCTCCCCACCTCCCTCACCCCTCCTCCCCTAACTCCCCCCCCTCCCTCCTTCCCTCCATCCTTCCCCCCCTCCCTCCACCCTTCCATCCCTCTCCCCCTCCCCCTTCCTTCCACCCTCCCTCCCCCCTTCTGGTTACAAAGGAAACCCTACGGGGACGGGCCCAACGGGGAAAGAGGGGTACTGGGAAAAGGGGAGGTCCCCCTCCCTCCCCTTCCCCCCTCCCCTCCCCCCTCCCCCTCCCCCCTAACCCTCTCCCTCCCCCTTCCCCCCTCCCCTCCCCCCCTCCCCTCCTCCCTCCACACCTCCCTCCTCCCTCCCTCCCCTCCTCCCGGTTACAATGGAAACCCTACGAGGACGGGCCCAACGGGGAAAGAGGGGTACTGGGAAAAGGGGAGGTCCCCCTCCCTCCCCCCTTCCCCCATCCCATCCCCCCTCCCTCCCATCTCCCTCCCCCTTCCCCCCGTTCCCCCCTCCCCTTCCCCCCTCCCTCCACACCTCTCTCCTCCCTCCCTCCCCTTCCCTCCCTCCCACCCTCCCAATGCTTGTTTGAGATGGGTGCTACATTGTTTCGAAAAGCACCACTAACAGATCGCAGTGAGAAGCACTATGTGACCGTGAATGTTTCAAAACAGGCACTTAAAAAGCACTTATCTTTTTTTAAAGTATTTTTTTTTTTGCAAGTCACTTAACATACACAGATCAGCATTGGGCCCCTATGCTCGTGGGCCACCGGGGCAAGTGTTTCGAAAAACCACAGAGAGTGTGTCTGGGGGAGAGAGAGAATGGGGGGGGCGGTCTGAGAATGGGGACTGGGGAGGGGGACAACAGGGGTCGTTGCGGAGGGGGCTTGGTGGTGGGGGAAAGAGGGGTACTGGGAAAAGGGGAGGTTCCACTTCCCCCCTCAACCCCTTCCTCCCCCCTCCTTCCCACCTCCATCCCCACTCGCTCCCCCCCTCCCTCCCCCCTCAATCCCAACCTCCATCACCACTCAGCCCCTAACTCCCCCCTCCCTCCTTCCCTCCATCCCACCCTCCCCCACTCCCTGCCCCCTCCCTCCACCCTTCCATCCCTCTCCCCCTCCCCTCTCCTTCCACCCTCCCTCCCCCCCTCCCGGTTACAATGGAAACCCTACGGGGACGAGCCCAACGGGGAAAGAGGGGTACTTGGAAAAGGGGAGATCCCCCTCCCTCCCCTCCCCTACCCCCTACCCCCTCCCCCCTTCCCCCCCTCCCCTTCCCCCCTCCCCTCCCCCCCTCCCTCCCCCTCCCCTCCTCCCTGCACACCTCCCTCCTCCCTCCCTCCACCCCTCCCGGTTACAATGGAAACCCTATGAGGACAGGCCCAACGGGGAAAGAGGGGTACTGGGAAAAGGGGAGGTCCCCCTTCCCCCCTCAACCCCTTCATCCCCCCTCCTTCCCACCTCCATCCCCACTCCCTCCCCCCCTCCTCCCCCTCCCTCCCCAACTCCCTCCCCCCTCCCCCCTAACTCCCCCCTCCCTCCCCAATCCCTCCCTCCACCCTTCCATCCCTCTCCCCCCTCCTTCCACCCTCCCTCCCCCCTCCCGGTTACAATTGAAACCCTACGAGGACGGGCCCAACGGGGAAAGAGGAGTACTGGGAAAAGGGGAGGTCCCCCTCCCTCCCCCCTCCCTCCCCCCTTCCCCCTCCCCTCCCCCCTCCCCTCTCCCTCCCCCTCCCTCCCCCTCCCCCCTACCCCCCTCCCTCCCCTCCCCCCTCCCTCCCCTCCCCTCCTCCCTCCACACCTCCCTCCTCCCTCCCTCCCCCTTCCCGCCCTCCCCTCCTCCCGGTTACAATGGAAACCCTACGAGGACGGGCCCAACGGGGAAAGAGGGGTACTGGGAAAAGGGGAGGTCCCCCTCCCTCCCTCCTCCCTACCCGCCTCCCTCCCCTCTCCCTCCCCCCTTCCCTCCTCCCTTCCCCCCTCCCCCCTCCCAGCCCCCCCTCTCCCCCCTCCCTCCCCCCTACCCCCCTCCCTCCCTCTCCCTCCCCCCTCCCCCCCTCCCCTCCCCCTCCCTCACCTCCTCCCTCCCCCTTCCCTCCCCCAACCCTCCCCCTTTCCTCCCCTCCCGGTTACAATGGAAACCCTACGAGGACGGGCCCAACGGGCCCACTCGGTCTAGTATACTACTAAAACTCAGCGGTCCAACATTCCGTGTGTATGTACGCAAACATTCCGTGTGTATGTACGGAAGATTCCGAAGCGTCTTTGCTTGACGCTTAACTTACAAACCCTACTCCTCCTAGACGGTACGCCAAAGCGCTACGATTTTTGTACCGCCATATTCACCATTAACATGGGCAACTATTGTAAGTACTTTCGTTCAAA